>NC_090992.1:39440000-39445000 GCF_041146395.1 Eulemur rufifrons | reverse complement strand
TTACCCGCACCCAAGCATTTAACCCTGACCCTAACCCTAATCCTTAATGATTACCCAACACTAAACGCTAACCCTAACCCAACACTTAACCCTAATTCTATCCCTTAACCCTAACCCTCACCCTAATGCTAACCCCTAAACGTAACCCTAACCGTCACCAGTAAACCTAACCCTAACGTCTAACACAAATCATAGCACATAACTCTAACCCTAAAACTAACCCTAACCCTAACCCTAACCCCTAACCCTAACCCCTAACCCTAACCCTACCCCTAGCCCTAGCCCTAACCCTAACCCCTAACCCTAACCGTAACCCCTAACACCTAACCCTAACCCCTAACCCTAACCCTACCCCCAACCCCTACCCCCTACCCTTACCCCTACCCCTAACCCTAACCCTAACCCCTAACCCTAACCCTAACCCCTAACACCAACAATAACGCTAACCCCTAACCCTAACCCCTAACCCTAGCCCTAGCACTAACCCTAACCCTATCCCTAACCCTAAAACTAACCCTAACCCTAACCCTAACCCCTAACCCTAACCCCTAACCCCAACCCCTAACTCTACCCCTAGCCCTAGCCCTAACCCTAACCCTAACCCCTAACCCTAACCCCTAACGCTACCCCTAGCCCTAGCCCTAACCCTAACCCTAACCCTAACCCTAACCTCAACGCCAACCCCAAGCCCAACCCCTAACCCTAACCCTAACCCCTAACCCTAACCCCTAACCCTAAGCATTAAACCTAACCCTATCTCTTAACCCTAACGCTAGCCCTTACCCTAATGCCTAGATCTAACCCTAAATCTAACCTACCGCTTAATCCTAACCTTAAGCCCTAATGCTAACTCTTACCATGAACCCTAAACCTACCCGTAAGCCTTAACACTAACCCTCTCCGTGAACCTTAACCCTGACCCTAACCATTACGCGCACCAAAGCATTTAACCCTGACCCTAACCCTAATCCTTAATGATAACCCTAACACTAAACCCTAACCCTAAGCCCAACACTTAGCCCTAAACCTATCCCTTAACCCTAACCCTAACCCTAATGCTAACCCCTAAACGTAACCTTCACCGTCACCAGTAAACCAAACCCTAACCTCTAACACAAACCATAGCACATAACTCTAACCCTAAAACTAACCCTAACCCTAACCCTAACCCTAAACCCTAACTCTTAACCTTAACCCTAAGCGTTAACTCTCATGTTAACCTTTAATCCTAACCCTAATCCTAATCTTCAACCCTAAAGCTAACACTTAACCCTAACCCTCTACTTAACCCTAACCCCTCATCTTAACCCTAACCCTAAACCTAAACCCTAAACCAAAGTGTAACCGTTAAACCTAAGAGTAACCTTTAACCCTAACCCTAATCCCTAACCGTAAGCCCTCACCCTAACACTAAACTTAATCCTTAAACCTAACCATAATACTAACCCTAAATCTAATTCTCAGACTTCTTGCTTTCTTAGAGTTTAGAAAGCCTGCAATCCTCCCATGCCATGCGTGAAAGGAGGCTCTACCACTGTGTCCTGCATGAAACCCACGGGCCCATACCCAGAGTATGATAGAGTGGGTTCCCGGGTACAATCCCAGCCCCCTAAACTCCCCCCGCCCGCCTAATGCAGACAGGGCCCGTGCGCTAAGCATAAACAGTACCTTTAACAGATAACCCTAACCCTGAACATAACACCCAACCCTGTTCCTATTTCTCCCCTTAACACGTAAACCTCACCGTGCGCCTAACTTTAAACTCTTATCCTAACGTTAATGCATAACCCATTTCCTGAGAACAACCCCTATCCCATAATTCTAACCCTATCTCCTAGTCATCACTGTGACACCTAATCCCTAACCCTAATTCTAAACCACTAACCCTACCCGTAACCCTACCGACAACCCTAACACTGACAGTAACCCTTACTTCTAACCCGAACGCTATGCCTAACAAAAACCCTAAGCCTTCACCCTAACCCCTAAGCCTTACGCTAACCCTTAGCCCTAATCCTAATCCTAACCATTAAACCTAACCCTAGCTCTTAAAGATAACCCTAAACCTTACCCTCACGACTAGACCTAACCCTGACACTAACCTAACACCTAACCCTAAGCAGAACCCCGAAAGCTGAGCCTGAAACCTATCCCTAACCCTAGCAGTAAATTTTAACCCTAAACCTAAGCGCAACCCGTAACCCTAATCCTAGTTTTTTACCCTAAAACTAACCCCTAAACCTAACCCCTATACCTCACCCTAACTCTAACCCCAATCCTAATTCTAACCATACCCCTTCATAAAACACTAACCCCTAACCGCTAACCCTAACACTAACCAAAAACCCTAATCACTAATCCCTAACCCTAACGCTTAACCTTTACCCTCACCGTTAACCCTCACCCTAAATCTTAACACTGACCCTAACCTTAACCTTCAACTCTAAGCCTTACCCTTAACCCTAGAGTAAGGAAGACCCTTAATACTAATGGGATCCCTTATCCCGAACCGTAACACTACAGCTAAAATAACCCTAACCTTTGATCCTTAAACCTAACCCCTAACACTTACTTTAACCCCAAACCCTAACCATAATCCTAAGCATTAAACCTAACCCTATCTCTTAACCCTAACGGTAGCCCTTTCCCTAACGCCTAGATCTAACCCTAATTCTAACCTACCGCCAAATCCTAACCTTAAGCCCTAATGCTAACTCTAACCCTGAACCCTGAACCTACCCGTAAGCCTTAACACTAACCCTATCCTTGAACCTTAACCCTGACCCTAACCATTAACCTCACCCAAGGAATTAACCCTGACCCTAACCCTAATCCTTAATGATAACCCTAACACTAAACCCTAACCCTAAGCCCAACACTTAACCCTAATCCTATCCCTTAACCCTAACCCTAATGCTAACCCCCAAACGTAACCCTAACCGTGACCAGTAAACCTAACCCTAACCTCTAACACAAACCATAGCACATAACTCTAACCCTAAAACTAACCCGAACCCTAACCCTAACCCTAAACCCTAACTCTTAACCTTAACCTTAAGCGTTAACTCTCACGCTAACCTTTAGTCCTAACCCTAATCTTAATCTTCAACCCTAAACCTAACACTTAACCTTAACCCTGTACCTAACCCTAACCCCTTATCTTTACCCTAACCGTAAACCTCAACCCTAAACCAAAGTGTAACCGTTAAACCTAAGAGTAACCTTTAACCCTAACCCTAATCCCTAACCCTAAGCCCTCACCCTAACACTAAACTTCATCCTTAACCCTAACCAGAATCCTAACCCTAAATCTAATTCTCAGACTTCTTGCTTTCTTAGAGTTTAGAAAGCCTGCAATCCTCCCATGCCATGCGTGAAAGGAGGCTCTACCACTGTGTCCTGCATGAAACCCACGGGCCCATACCCAGAGTATGATAGAGTGGGTTCCCGGGTACAATCCCAGACCCCTAAACTCCCCCCGCCCGCCTAATGCAGACAGGGCCCGTGCGCTAAGCATAAACAATACCTTTAACAGATAACCCTAACCCTGAACATAACACCCAACCCTGTTCCTATTTCTCCCCTTAACACGTAAACCTCACGGTGCGCCTAACTGTAACCTCTTATCCTAACGTTAATGCATAACCCATTTCCTGAGAACAACCCCTATCCCATAATACTAACCCTATGTCCTAGTCATCACTGTGACACCTAATCCCTAACCCTAATTCTAAACCGCTAACCCTAACCGTAACCCTACCTACAACCCTAACACTGACAGTAACCCTTACTTCTAACCCCAACGCTATGCCTATCAAAAACCCTAAATCTTCACCCTAACCCCTAAGCCTTACCCTAACCCTTAACCCTAATCCTAATCCTAACCATTAAACCTAACCCTAGCTCTTAAAGCTAACCCTAAACCTTACCCTCACGACTAGACCTCACCCTGACACTAACCTAACACCTAACCCAATCCAGAACCCCTAAAGCTAACCCTGAACCCTATCCCTAGCCCTAGCAGTAAACTTTAACCCTAAACCTAAGCCCAACCCGTAACCCTAATCCTATCCTTTTACCCAAAAACTGACCCCTAAACCTAACCCCTATACCTCACCCTAACTCTAACCCCAATCCTAATTCTAACCATACCCCTTCATAAAACACTAACTCCTAACCGCTAACCCTAACACTAACCAAAAACCCTAATCACTAATCCCTAACCCTAACGCTTAACCTTTACCCTAACCGTTAACCCTCACCCTAAATCTTAACACTGACCCTAACCTTCACCTTTACCTCTAAGCCTAACCCTTAAGCCTACAGTAAGGAAGACCCTTAATGCTAATGGGATCCCTTATCCCTAACCCTAACACTACAGCTAAAAATAACCCTAACCTTGGATCCTTAAACCTAACCCCTAACACTTACTTTAACCCCAAACCCTAACCCTAATCCTAAGCATTAAACCCAACCCTATCTCTTCACCCTAACGCTAGCCCTTACCCTAACGCCTAGATCTAACCCTAAATCTAACCTGCGGCCTAATCCTAACCTTAAGCCCTAATGCTAACTCTAACCCTGAACCATAAACCTATCCGTAACCGTTAACACTAACCCTATCCGTGAACCTTAACCCTGACCCTAACCATTACCCGCACCCAAGCATTTAACCCTGACCCTAACCCTAATCCTTAATGATAACCCTAACACTAAACCCTAACCCTAAGCCCAACACTTAACCCTAATCCTATCCCTTAACCCTAACCCTAACCCTAATGCTAACCCTTAAACTTAACCCTAACCGTCACCAGTAAATCTAACCCTAACCTCTAACACAAACCATAGCACATAACTCTAACCCTAAAACTAACCGTAACCCTAACACTAACCCTAAACCCTAACTCTTAACCTTAACCCTAAGCGTTAACTCTCACGCTAACCTTTAATCCTAACCCTAATCCTAATCTTCAACCCTAAACCTAACACTTAACCCTAAC
>NC_090992.1:39427500-39432500 GCF_041146395.1 Eulemur rufifrons | reverse complement strand
CTAAAGCTAACCCTGAACCCTATCCCTAACCCTAGCAGTAAACTTTAACCCTAAACCTAAGCCCAACCCGTAACCCTAATCCTATCCTTTTACCCTAAACCTAACCCCTAAACCTAACCCCTATACCTCACCCTAACTCTAACCCCAATCCTAATTCTAACCATACCCCTTCATAAAACACTAACTCCTAACCGCTAACCCTAACACTAACCAAAAACCCTAATCACTAATCCCTAACCCTAACGCTTAACCTTTACCCTAACCGTTAACCCTCACCCTAAGTCTTAACACTGACCCTAACCTTAACCTTTAACTCTAAGCCTAACCCTTAACCCTACAGTAAGGAAGACCCTTGATGCTAATGGGATCCCTTATCCCTACCCCTAACACTACAGCTAAAAATAACCCTAACCTTTGATCCTTAAACCTAACCCCTAACACTTACTTTAACCCCAAACCCTAACCCTAATCCTAAGCATTAAACCTAACCCTATCTCTTAACCCTAACGCTAGCCCTTACCCTAACGCCTAGATCTTACCCTAAATCTAACCTACCGCCTAATCCTAACCTTAAGCCCTAATGATAACTCTAACCCTGAACCCTAAACCTACCCGTAACCCTTAACACTAACCCTATCCGTGAACCTTAACCCTGACCCTAACCATTACCCGCACCCAAGCATTTAACCCTGACCCTACCCCTAATCCTTAATGATTACCCAACACTAAACCCTAACCCTAACCCAACACTTAACCCTAATTCTATCCCTTAACCCTAACCCTAACCCTAATGCTAACCCCTAAACGTAACCCT
Source organism: Eulemur rufifrons (assembly GCF_041146395.1). Lineage (NCBI taxonomy): Eukaryota > Metazoa > Chordata > Mammalia > Primates > Lemuridae > Eulemur > Eulemur rufifrons. The sequence goes on along the minus strand of NC_090992.1, from coordinate 39,431,686 downwards.
AACCGTCACCAGTAAACCTAACCCTAACCTCTAACACAAATCATAGCACATAACTCTAACCCTAAAACTAACCATAACCCTAAACCTAACCCCTAACCCTAACCCCTAACCCTAACCCTACCCCTAGCCCTAGCCCTAACCCTAACCCCTAACCCTAACCCTAACCCCTAACACCTAACCCTAACCCCTAACCCTAACCCTACCCCCAAACCCTACCCCTACCCCTAACCCTAACCCTTACCCCTAACCCTAACCCGAACCCCTAACCCCAACCATAACCCTAACCCCTAACCCTAACCTCTAACCCTAGCCCTAGCCCTAACCCTAACCCTAACCCTAACCCTAAAACTAACCCTAACCCTAACCCTAACCCCTAACCCTAACCCCTAAACCCAACCCCTAACCCTACCCCTAGCCCTAGCCCTAACCCTAACCCTAACCCGTAACCCTTACCCCTAACGCTACCCCTAGCCCTAACCGTAACCCTAAACCCTAACCCTAAAACTAACCCTAACCTCAACGCCAACCCCAAGCCCAACCCCTAACCCTAACCCTAACCCCTAACCCTAACCCCTAACCCTAAGCATTAAACCTAAGCCTATCTCTTAACCCTAACGCTAGCCCTTACCCTAATGCCTAGATCTAACCCTAAACCTAACCTACCGCTTAATCCTAACCTTAAGCCCTAATGCTAACTCTAACCATGAACCCTAAACCTACCCGTAAGCCTTAACACTAACCCTCTCCGTGAACCTTAACCCTGACCCTAACCATTACGCGCACCAAAGCATTTAACCCTGACCCTAACCCTAATCCTTAATGATAACCCTAACACTAAACCCTAACCCTAAGCCCAACACTTAGCCCTAAACCTATCCCTTAACCCTAACCCTAACCCTAATGCTAACCCCTAAACGTAACCTTCACCGTCACCAGTAAACCTAACCCTAACCTCTAACACAAACCATAGCACATAACTCTAACCCTAAAACTAACCCTAACCCTAACCCTAACCCTAAACCCTAACTCTTAACCTTAACCCTAAGCATTAACTCTCATGTTAACCTTTAATCCTAACCCTAATCCTAATGTTCAACCCTAAAGCTAACACTTAACCCTAACCCTCTACCTAACCCTAACCCCTCATCTTAACCCTAACCCTAAACCTCAACCCTAAACCAAAGTGTAACCGTTAAACCTAAGAGTAACCTTTAACCCTAACCTTAATCCCTAACCGTAAGCCCTCACCCTAACACTAAACTTAATCCTTAAACCTAACCATAATACTAACCCTAAATCTAATTCTCAGACTTCTTGTTTTCTTAGAGTTTAGAAAGCCTGCAATCCTCCCATGCCATGCGTGAAAGGAGGCTCTACCACTGTGTCCTGCATGAAACCCACGGGCCCATACCCAGAGTATGATAGAGTGGGTTCCCGGGTACAATCCCAGCCCCCTAAACTCCCCCCGCCCGCCTAATGCAGACAGGGCCCGTGTGCTAAGCATAAACAGTACCTTTAACAGATAACCCTAACCCTGAACATAACACCCAACCCTGTTCCTATTTCTCCCCTTAACACGTAAACCTCACGGTGCGCCTAACTTTAAACTCTTATCCTAACGTTAATGCATAACCCATTTCCTGAGAACAACCCCTATCCCATAATTCTAACCCTATCTCCTAGTCATCACTGTGACACCTAATCCCTAACCCTAATTCTAAACCACTAACCCTACCCGTAACCCTACCGACAACCCTAACACTGACAGTAACCCTTACTTCTAACCCGAACGCTATGCCTAACAAAAACCCTAACCCTTCACCCTAACCCCTAAGCCTTACACTAACCCTTAGCCCTAATCCTAATCCTAACCATTAAACCTAACCCTAGCTCTTAAAGCTAACCCTAAACCTTACCATCACGACTAGACCTAACCCTGACACTAACCTAACACCTAACCCTAAGCAGAACCCCGAAGGCTGAGCCTGAACCCTATCCCTAACCCTAGCAGTAAATTTTAACCCTAAACCTAAGCCCAACCCGTAACCCTAATCCTATTTTTTTACCCTAAAACTAACCCCTAAACCTAACCCCTATACCTCACCCTAACTCTAACCCCAATCCTAATTCTAACCATACCCCTTCATAAAACACTAACTCCTAACCGCTAACACTAACACTAACCAAAAACCCTAATCACTAATCCCTAACCCTAACGCTTAACCTTTACCCTAACCGTTAACCCTCACCCTAAATCTTAACACTGACCCTAACCTTAACCTTCAACTCTAAGCCTTACCCTTAACCCTAGAGTAAGGAAGACCCTTAATACTAATGGGATCCCTTATCCCTAACCCTAACACTACAGCTAAAATAACCCTAACCTTTGATCCTTAAACCTAACCCCTAACACTTACTTTAACCCCAAACCATAACCATAATCCTAAGCATTAAACCTAACCCTATCTCTTAACCCTAACGCTAGCCCTTACCCTAACGCCTAGATCTAACCCTAATTCTAACCTACCACCAAATCCTAACCTTAAGCCCTAATGCTAACTCTAACCCTGAACCCTAAACCTACCCGTAAGCCTTAACACTAACCCTATCCTTGAACCTTAACCCTGACCCTAACCATTAACCTCACCCAAGGATTTAACCCTGACCCTAACCCTAATCCTTAATGATAACCCAAACACTAAACCCTAACCCTAAGCCCAACACTTAACCCTAATCCTATCCCTTAACCCTAACCCTAATGCTAACCCCTAAACGTAACCCTAACCGTGACCAGTAAACCTAACCCTAACCTCTAACACAAACCATAGCACATAACTCTAACCCTAAAACTAACCCGAACCCTAACCCTAACCCTAAACCCTAACTCTTAACCTTAACCTTAAGCGTTAACTCTCACGCTAACCTTTAGTCCTAACCCTAATCTTAATCTTCAACCCTAAACCTAACACTTAACCTTAACCCTGTACCTAACCCTAACCCCTTATCTTTACCCTAACCGTAAACCTCAACCCTAAACCAAAGTGTAACCGTTAAAACTAAGAGTAACCTTTAACCCTAACCCTAATCCCTAACCCTAAGCCCTCACCCTAACACTAAACTTCATCCTTCACCCTAACCATAATCCTAACCCTAAATCTAATTCTCAGACTTCTTGCTTTCTTAGAGTTTAGAAAGCCTGCAATCCTCCCATGTCATGCGTGAAAGGAGGCTCTACCACTGTGTCCTGCATGAAACCCACGGGCCCATACCCAGAGTATGATAGAGTGGGTTCCCGGGTACAATCCCAGCCCCCTAAACTCCCCCCGCCCGCCTAATGCAGACAGGGCCCGTGCGCTAAGCATAAACAATACCTTTAACAGATAACCCTAACCCTGAACATAACACCCAACCCTGTTCCTATTTCTCCCCTTAACACGTAAACCTCACCGTGCGCCTAACTTTAACCTCTTATCCTAACGTTAATGCATAACCCGTTTCCTGAGAACAACCCCTATCCCATAATTCTAACCCTATGTCCTAGTCATCACTGTGACACCTAATCCCTAACCCTAATTCTAAACCGCTAACCCTAACCGTAACCCTACCTACAACCCTAACACTGACAGTAACCCTTACTTCTAACCCCAACGCTATGCCTAACAAAAACCCTAACCCTTGACCCTAACCCTGCACCCTAACCCCTAAGCCTTACCCTAACCCTTAACTCTAATCCTAATCCTAACCATTAAACCTAACCCTAGCTCTTAAAGCTAACCCTAAACCTTACCCTCACGACTAGACCTAACCCTGACACTAACCTAACACCTAACCCTAACCAGAACCCCTAAAGCTAACCCTGAACCCTATCCCTAACCCTAGCAGTAAACTTTAACCCTAAACCTAAGCCCAACCCGTAACCCTAATCCTGTCCTTTTACCCTAAAACTAACCCCTAAACCTAAACCCTATACCTCACCCTAACTCTAACCCCAATCCTAATTCTAACCATACCGCTTCATAAAACACTAACTCCTAACCGCTAGCCCTAACACTAACCAAAAACCCTAATCACTAATCCCTAACCCTAATGCTTAACCTTTACCCTAACCGTTAACCCTCACCCTAAATCTTAACACTGACCCTAACCTTAACCTTTAACTCTAAGCCTAACCCTTAACCCTACAGTA
>NC_090992.1:39420000-39422500 GCF_041146395.1 Eulemur rufifrons | reverse complement strand
CAACCCTGACACTGACAGTAACCCTTACTTCTAACGCCAACGCTATGCCTAACAAAAACCCTAACCCTTTACCATAACCCTTCACCCTAACCCCTAAGCCTTACCCTAATCCTAATCCTAACCATTAAACCTAACCCTAGCTCTTAAAGATAACCCTAAACCTTACCATCACGACTAGACCTAACCCTGACACTAATCTAACACCTAACCCTAACCAGAACCCCTAAAGCCTAGCCTGAAACCTATCCCTAACCCTAGCAGTAAACTTTAACCCTAAACCTAAGCCCAACCCGTAACCCTAGTACTATCCTTTTACCCTAAAACTAACCCCTAAACCTAACCCCTATACCTTACCCTAACTCTAACCCCAATCCTAATTCTAACATACCCCTTCATAAAACACTAACTCCTAACCGCTAACCCTAACACTAACCAAAAACCCTAATCACTAATCCCTAACCCTAACGCTTAACCTTTACCCTAACCGTTAACCCTCACCCTAAATCTTAACACTGACCCTAACCTGAAACTTTAACTCTAAGCCTAACCCTCAACCCTACAGTAAGGAAGACCCTTAATGCTAATGGGATCCCTTATCCCTAACCCTAACACTACAGCTAAAAATAACCCTAACCTTCGATCCTTAAACCTAACCCCTAACACTTACTTTAACCCCAAACCCTAACCCTAATCCTAAGCATTAAACCTAACCCTATCTCTTAACCCTAACGCTAGCCCTTACCCTAACGCCTAGATCTAACCCTAAATCTAACCTACCGCCTAATCCTAACCTTAAGTCCTAATGCTAACTCTAAACCTGAACCCTAAACCTACCCGTAACCCTTAACACTAACCCTATCCGTGAACCTTAACCCTGACCCTGACCATTACCCGCACCCAAGTATTTAACCCTGACCCTACCCCTAATCCTTAATGATAACCCTAACACTAAACCCTAACCCTAAGCCCAACACTTAACCCTAATCCTATCCCTTAACCCTAACCCTAATGCTAACCCCTACACGTAACCCTAACCGTCACCAGTAAACCTAACCCTAACCTCTAACACAAACCATAGCACATAACTCTAACCCTAAATCTAACCCTAACCCTGAACCTAACCCTAAACCCTAACTCTTAACCTTAACACTAAGCGTTAACTCTCACCCTAACCTTTAATCCTAACCCTAATCCTAATCTTCAACCGTAAACCTAACACTTAACCCTAACTCTGTACCAAACCCTAACTCCTCATCTTAACCCTAACCGTAAACCTGAACCCTAAACCAAAGTGTAACCGTTAAACCTAAGAGTAACCTTTAACCCTAACCCGAATCCCTAACCCTAAGCCCTCACCCTAACACTAAACTTCATCTTAACCCTAACCATAATCCAACCCTAAATCTAATTCTCAGACTTCTTGTTTTCTTAGAGTTTAGAAAGCCTGCAATCCTCCCATGCCATGTGTGAAAGGAGGCTCTACCACTGTGTCCTGCATGAAACCCACAGGCCCATACCCAGAGTATGATAGAGTGGGTTCCCGGGTACAATCCCAGCCCCCTAAACTCCCCCCGCCCGCCTAATGCAGACAGGGCCCGTGCGCTAAGCATAAACAATACCTTTAACAGATAACCCTAACCCTGAACATAACACCCAACCCTGTTCCTATTTCTCCCCTTAACACGTAAACCTCACCGTGCGCCTAACTTTAACCTCTTATCCTAACGTTAATGCATAACCCATTTCCTGAGAACAACCCCTATCCCATAATTCTAACCCTATCTCCTAGTCATCACTGTGACACCTAATCCCTAACCCTAATTCTAAACCGCTAAGCCTAACCGTAACCCTACCTACAACCCTAACACTGACAGTAACTCTTACTTCTAACGCCAACGCTATGCCTAACAAAAACCCTAACCCTTGACCCTAACCCTTCACCCTAACCCCTAAGCCTTACCCTAATCCTAATCCTAACCATTAAACCTAACCCTAGCTCTTAAAGATAACCCTAAACCTTACCCTCACGACTAGACCTAACCCTGACACTAACCTAACACCTAACCCTAACCAGAACCCCTAAAGCCTAGCCTGAAACCTATCCCAAACCCTAGCAGTAAACTTTAACCCTAAACCTAAGCCCAACCCGTAACCCTAGTCCTATCCTTTTACCCAAAAACTGACCCCTAAACCTAACCCCTATACCTCACCCTGACTCTAACCCCAATCCTAATTCTAACCATACCCCTTCATAAAACACTAACTCCTAACCGCTAACACTAACACTAACCAAAAACCCTAATGACTAATCCCTAACCTTAACGCTTAACCTTTACCCTAACCGTTAACCCTCACCCTAAATCTTAACACTGACCCTAACCTTCACCTTTACCTCTAAGCCTAACCCTTAAGCCTACAGTAAGGAAGACCCTTAACGCTAATGGGATCCCTTATCCCTAACCCTAACACTACAGCTAAAAATAACCCTAACCTTTGATCC
>NC_090992.1:39240000-39415000 GCF_041146395.1 Eulemur rufifrons | reverse complement strand
CCAGAGAGGAGAAGTGGGCATGTGTGTGGCAGTTGAAAAGTGTGGATCCTGTTTCAGTCTTAGACCCCTCTATGCGTGGGCACAGGTAACTGGCTTGTTCCAAGAAGTATGTCACAGAGCTTTTGAAATAAACACTACATTGAGAGTTATTTGCCAGTTTTTGCAGCACCTTTCACGATAATTGTGATAAGGTTCATCTCTCCCTCCTTAAATCCAAGATGGCTGCGACGGAAAAAACTATGGTGAGGCCTAGCTAACTTGGTGTTGCTGATACTTGGTATTGGAGCCTGGCAAGAGACCACTCTTTCAAGTATCATTCCACCATCCTTTCTCCATTATTTTAAAAGGCAGAGCACCTTTCACCAGTGAGCATAAGAATGAGTTGCTGGAGGGGATGTTTTTATGTCGAGTCAGGGGGTGGTGGAGGGGCAGGCCCTCTGTCAGTCTGGTGATTTGTTTTTATTATCCCCAGAGAGGAGAAGTGGGTATGTGTGTGGCAGGTGAAAAGGGCAGATCCTGTTTCAGTCTTAGACTGAACAGGATCCGCAGTTTTCAGCCTGTTCCTTTAAGAATCATTTGATTCATCAGCTGGGACTCTACCAAGGTTCTATAGACCCCTCTATGAGTGCGCCCAGTAAACTGGCTGGTTCCAAGAAGTATACCGCAGAGCTTTTGAAATAACTACTACGGTGAGAATTATTTGCCAGTTTTTGCAGCACCTTTCACAATAATTGTGTTAAGATTCGCCTCTGCATCCTTAAACACAAGATGGCTGCCATGGAAAACACTATGCTGAGGCATAGCTCACTTGGTGTTGCCAATACTTGGTACTGGACCCTGGCAAGAAGCCAGTTTTTTAAGTATCATTCCATGATCCTTTCTCCACTATTTTAAATGGCAGAGCACCTTTTGGCAGTTAGCATAAGAATGAGTCGCTGGAAGGGACTTTTTTTGTGGGGTCGGGTGGTGTTTGGGGGTCAGGGCATCTTTCAGTCTGGCGGTTTGTTTTTATTAGGCCCAGAGAGGAGAAGTGGGCATGTGTGTGGCAGGTGAAAAGTGCTGATCCTCTTTCAGTCTTAGGGTGAAAGAGGATCAGCAGTTTTCAGCCCGTTTCTTTAAGAATCCTTTGATTCATCACCTGGCAATCTACCATGGTTCTCTGGACCCCTCAATGCGTGGGACCCTTGAACTGGATACTTCCAAGAATTATGCTGCAGAGCTTTTGAAATAACCACTACGTGGAGAATTATTTGCCAGTTTTTGCAGCACCTTTCACCATAATTGTGACAAGGTTCGTCTCTGCCTCCTTAAACCAAGCTGGCTGCCATGGACAAAACCATGCTGAGGCCTACCTCACTTGGTATTGCCTATACTTGGTACTGGAGCCTGGCAAGAAGCCAGTCTTTTAAGTATCATTCCACCAACCTTTTTCCATTGTTTTAAAAGGCAGAGCACCTTTTGCCAGTTAGCAAATGAGTTGCTGGAGGGCACGTTGTTGTGTGGGGTCAGGTGGTGTGTGAGGGGGCAGGCGCTCTGCCAGTCCAGTGTTTTTTTTTTTAATCCTCAGAGAGAAGTTGGCATGTGTGCAGCAGGTGAAAAGTGCGGATCCTGTTTTAGTCTTAGACTGAAACAGGATCCACATTTTCTGCCCGTTCCTTTAAGAATCATTTGACTCTTCTTCCGTGAATCCACCATGGTTCTCTATAACCCTCTATGCGTGGCCCCAGGTAACTAGCTGGTTCCAAGAAGTATGCCATAGAGCTTTTGAAATAACCACTACGTGGAGAATTATTTGCCAGTTTTTGCAGCACCTTTCACCATAATTGTGACAAGGTACTTCTCTGCCTCCTTAATCCCAAGATGGCTGCCAGGGAAAAAACTAGGCTGAGGCCTAGCTCACTTGGTGTTGCCGATACTTGGTATGGGAGCGTGGAATAAAACCAGTCTTTCAAGTATCATTCCACCATCCTTTTTCCATTATTTTAAAAGGCATAGCACCGTTTGCCAGTTAGCATAAGAATGAGTCACTGGAGGGGACGTTTTTGTGTGGGGTCGTGTGGTGTGTGTGGGGGGGCAAGCCCTCTGTCAGTCCAGTGGTTTGTTTTTATTATGCCCAGAGAGGAGAAGTGGGCATGTGTGTGGCAGGTGAAAAGTGCGGATCCTGTTTCAGACTTAGACTGAAACAGGATCCGCACTTTTCAGCCCGTTCCTTTAAGACTCCTTTGATTCATTCTCAATGATGGTGGAATGGTGGTGACCTCCTGGATTCGTGCTCCTGGAGTGGAAGGCATGGGTCTCCCACTGCCCACAACCCTAGAGGTTCACTTCCCCACAAGAACGGTGGTTTGAATCCATGGAGAATCAGCGTGGGACAGAGAGAGAGAGCAAGAAAAGACTGAGGTGATTAGGGAAATAAATCACCAAAATCTGGAGAGTGCGGGATGGCCAATAGAGAAGGGAGCACGGAACAGCTGTACCCACCTCACCAGAGAGTGGGGTGGGTTCAGCCCCACAGGAAAGCATCTTGTTCCCCCTCTGACCTCCACACCCACTCAATTGAGGATCTGCCTGAAGTCGGTGCAGAATCGCCACGGGAGATGTGGGGCTCTGCAGAGAGGAGACATTGGCAGGAGGCATTTTGGACCCTGGAGTGCTGTGCGCAGCTGACGCACCTAGCAACTGTCTCCTATACGCGGGCGGTGGGGCTGCTTTGGTCCCGGCTCTAGCAGATGCCAAACTGCCTCGTATAGGTGGGCGGCTGGATTCTCCCGGTCCCCGGCTCCTCTGGCCTCTGCCGGTCCCTGAGCATTCAACCCCAGTGACAGTGATCTGCAGACGGGCGGCCACCATTGTCGGGGTCCACAGCCTAAACGCTGAGGAGCGATTGGGTACCGGGCGGCTCCCTGGGCGGCTCCCTTCCCTAGTCCACGGACCCTGACTAGGAGCTCCACCTTTGTGTGAACACTGAGTGGTTCCCCAGTCACGAGAGAGTAGAGCGTGGACCTTGCAGACATTGGGGTGGGGCAGACCATTGCCCGCGGGAACTGCAGTGGCTGGGGCATTGGGCGAATGAGGGCACCGCTCCACTCTCCCTATCCACTGTCTTTCTCACAGAGAGAGACAGAAGCCACCTCGGGAGAGGAAGAGGGGCAGCCCCCCCAGCGGAGCTAGCAAAATCCTGAACAATATGTGAAGGGCTCCCCCTAGTGACAGAGGAGGCAGCTTACCTGGCACTCACAGTGTGTCCCTATCCAGACTAAAGCTGAAAGAAGGGATCTTAAGGATTCATTCAGATGGGAAGGGCTCAGCGAAGGAACTCTAGGAGTATAAAGAATCAAACTGAAACCATGCCCTCAAAGAGGATTACTAGTTCTCCACCAATTAACACAAAGCAGATTCCAAATAGCAACATGTCACAGGAAGAATTTCAAACATGGATCATAAATACGCTGAACATTATGCAAGAAAAAATGGATAATCAACACAAAGAAACCACAAAAAAGATCCAGGACTTGGAAGAAAAATTCACCAAAGAAATTGAAATACTGAAGAAAAATCAAACTGAACTCCTGGAAATGAAAAATTTATTCAAGGAGCTACAAAACACAGTGGAAAGTCTCAAGAGCAGGGTAGATCAAACAGAAGAAAGAATCTCAGAGATCGAAGATAACACTTTCCAATTAAATAAGGCAGTCACAGAGTTAAAACAAAGAAACATGAGAAATAATCATAGTCTACAAGAAATGTGGGATTATGTGAAGAAGCCTAACGTGAGAGTTATCGGCATTCCTGAGGGTGAAGAAGACAATAAGCAAGGGTTGAATAAAGTATCTGAAGATATAATTGAGGAAAATTTCCCAGGCCTTGCCAAATCTCTAGATACACAGGTTCAAGAAGCTCAAAGAACCTCTGAGAGATTCATACCAAATAGGAAGACACCACGTCATGTAGTTATCAGACTGACCAAAATATCCACTAATGAGGCCCTTCTTCAATCTGTAAGGAGAAAGAAACAAGTAACATACAAAGGAAAGCCCATCTGAATCACGCCAGATTTCTCAACTGAAACCTTACAAGCAAGAAGAGATTGGAGCCCCATTCTCACTCTTCTGAAACAGAATAATGCCCAGCCTAGAATCCTATACCCAGATAAGCTCAGTTTTATATATGAAGGTGAAATTAAGACATTCTCAGATAAACAAAAACTCAGAGAATTCACCAAGACAAGAGCAGCTTTCCAAGAAGTATTCAAAACAGAGTTACACGTGGTCCAGCACAAGAAGGACCCTCGAATGTAACACTAATCAAGAGATAAATATGAAAACACAGTTATCATAATGGCTCAAGAGAGAAAACAGATCAATGAAATTCAACCCAACATGAGGAACAGCAATCTGTCTCGCTTATCAGTTCTCTCATTAAATGTGAATGGATTGAATTCCCCACTCAAGAGACATGGACTGGCCCAATGGATAAAAAAGATATAAGCCAAGTATCTGCTGTCTTCAGGAAACTCATCTAACCTGCAAGGATGCATTTAGACTGAAAATAAAAGGGTGGAAATCAATATTCCAAACAAATGGAACCCAAAAGAAAGCTGGCGTGGCAGTTCTAATCTCCGATAACGTAGTTTTTAAATCAACAAAAGTAAAGAAAGACAAAGATGGTTACTATATACTGGTGAAGGGTACAATTCAACAAGAAGACATAACTATACTTAACATATATGCACCCGATCTAGGTGCACCCAGATTCATAAAGCAAACCCTACTTGATCTGAACCAAATGATAGATAACAACACTTTAGTAGCCAGAGATTTTAACACGCCACTGACAGTTCAAGACAGATCCTCCAAACAAAAAATAAACAAAGAAATATTGGACGTAAATAGAATGCTAGAACAAATGGGCCTGACTGACATCTACAGGACATTCTACCCAAATACCACTGAATATAAGTTCTTCTCATCAGCTCATGGGACATTCTCCAAGATTGACCATATCTTAGGACATAAAGAATGTCTTAAAAAATTTAAAAATATAGAAATAATACCATGCAGCTTCTCGGATCACAGTGGAATAAAAGTAACAATGAACCCTAACAGAAATCCTCATTTCTACTCAAAGTCATGGAAGCTAAATAACCTTCTCCTGAACAATCATTTTATAAATGAAGAAATCAAGTCAGAAATCAAAAGATTCTTTGAATTAAACGACAAAGGAGATACAACTTATCAAAATCTGTGGGACACAGCTAAAGCAGTCCTGAGAGGAAAATTTATTTCCATAAATGCCTATACCAAAAAGACAGAAAACTTACAAATAGACAATCTAATGAATAGACTCAAAGAGCTGGAGAAGAAAGAAGAGACCAAACCCAAACCCAGCAGAAGGAAATTATTAAGATTAAATCAGAACTAAATGAAAAGGACCATAAGGGAGCATAAGGGAGATTAAACCAAACCATAACGGAGATTAATAAAACCAAAAGTTGGTTCTTTGAAAAAATAAACAAAATTGACACACTTCTGGCTAAACTAACCAAGAGCAGAAAAGAAAAATCTCTTATAACCTCGATCAGGAACACGAAAGGAGTAATCACGACTGATGCCACAGAGATACATGATATCATCTATGAATTCTACAAAAATCTTTATGCACACAAATTAGAAAACCTGGAGGAAATGGACAAATTCTTATAAACACACGGCCTTCCCAGGCTCAACCAGGAAGAAATAGAATTCCTGAATAGACCGATATCTAGATCTGAAATTGAAACAGCAATAAAAAACCTTACCAAAAAGAAAAGCCCTGGACCAGATGGGTTCACACCTGAATTCTACCATACCTACAAAGAAGAACTGGTGCCCATCGTACATAAACTATTCTCCAATATAGAGAAGGATGGGATTCTCCCCAACACTTTTTACCAAGCCAACATAATCCTGATACCAAATCCAGGAAAGGATGCAACTAAAACAGAGAACTATAGACCAATTTCTCTTATGAATATAGATGCAAAAATTCTCAATAAAATTCTAACAAATCGAATCCAAGTGCTTATCAAAAAATAATCCATCACGACCAAGTGGGCTTCATCCCAGAGATGCAGGGATGGTTTGACATATGGGAATGTAATTCATCACATAAATAGAAGCAAAAATAAAGATCAGATGATCCTCTCAATAGATGCAGAGAAAGCATTTGACAAAATTCAACACCCTTTTATGATAAGAACACTTAACAAAATAGGCATAGATGGAGCCTATATAAAAATGATACAAGCCATATACGACAAACCCTCAGCCAACATCATACTGAATGGGGAAAAACTGAAAGCATTCCCACTTCAAACTGGAACCAGACAAGGCTTACCACTGTCCCCATTACTTTTCTACATAGTATTGGAAGTCCTTGCAAGAGCTATCAGGCAAGAGAGCAGAATCAAGGGAGTTGAAATAGGGACAGAAGAGATCAAACTCTCACTCTTTGCTGATGATATGATGTTATATCTATAAAACCCCAAGGTTTCAACCAAGAGACTCCTGGAATTGATCAATGAATTCAGTAAAGTCTCAGGATACAAAATCAATACACACAAATCAGAGGCATTCATATATGCCAATAACAGTCAAATGGAAAACCAAATTAAGGACTCAATACCCTTCAAAATAGCAACAAAGAAAATAAAATACCTAGGAATTTATTTAACTAAGGAGGTAAAGGACCTCTATAGGGAGAACTATGAAACACTGAGGAAGGAAATTGCAGAACATGTAAATAGGTGGAAAACCATACCATGCTCATGGATCGGTAGAATCAACATTGTTAAAATGTCTATACTGCCCAAAGTTATCTACAGATTCAATGCAATCCTTATTAAATTACCAACATCTTTTTTCACAGACATAGAAAAAATAATTTTACGCTTTGTATGGAACCAGGGAAGACCCCGTTTAGCAAAAGCAATCTTAAACAACAAAAACAAAATGGGAAGTATTAATTTGCCAGACTTCAAACTATACTACAAGGCTGTGGTTCTTAAAACAGCCTGGTACTGGCACAAGTGCAGGGACACAGACCAGTGGAACAGAACAGAAAATCCCAATATAAAACCATCCTCATATAGCCATCTAATCTTTGACAAAGCAGACAAAAACATACTCTGGGGAAAAGATTCCTTATTTAATAAATGGTGCTGGGAAAACTGGATATCCACATGTAGAAGACTAAAACAGGACACATAACTCTCACCCCTCACAAAAATCAAATCACAGTGGTTAACAGACTTAAACCTAAGGTCAGAAACTATTAGAATTCTAGAAGAAAATGTAGGAAAGACTCTTACAGACATTGGCCTAGGCAAAGAATTTATGAAGAAGACCCCTAAAGCAATCACAGCAACAACAAAAATAAATAAATGGGACCTGATCAAATTAAAAAGCTTCTGCACAGCCAAAGAAACAGTCACGAGAGTAAATGGACAACCTACAGAATGGGAAAAAATTTTCGCATACTACACATCAGATAAAGGACTGATAACAAGAATCTATTTAGAACTCAGGAAAATCAGTAAGAAAAAATCAAACAACCCTATCAAAAAGTGGGCAAAGGACATAAATAGAAATTTTTCAAAAGAAGATATAAAAATGGCTAACAAACATATGAAAAAGTGTTCAACATCTCTAATCATCAGGGAAATGCAAATCAAAACCACAATGAGATATCACTTAACTCCAGTGGGAATGGCCTTTATCAAAAAGTCCCAAAACTATACATGTTGGTGTGGGTGTGGGGAGATAGGTACATTCATACACTGCTGGTGGGACTGTAAACTAGTGCAGCCCCTGTGGAAAGCAATGTGGAGATACCTTAAACAGATTCAAGTAGACCTACCATTCGATCCAGCAATTCCATTATTGGACATCTACCCAGAAGAACAAAAGTCATTCTATAAAAAAGACACCTGCACCTGAATGATTATAGCAGCACAATTCACAATCACAAAGATGTGGAAACAACCCAAATGCCCATCAATTCATGAATGGATTAGCAAAATGTGGTATATGTATACCATGGAATATTACTCAGCTATTAGAAATAATGGCGATATGGCATCTCTTTGGTTCTCCTGGAGAGAGCTGGATCCCATTCTATTAAGTGAAGTATCCCAAGAATGGAAAAATAAGCACCACATGTACTCACCAGCAAATTGGTTTCCCTGAGTGCACATTTGGGAACAACACCAATTGGGTATCGGACAGAGGTTGGGGCCGGGTGGAAGGGATGGGTGTATACCTACTTGATGAATGTGATGTGCACTGCCTGGGGAATGGACACCCTTCAAGTTCTAACTGGGGGGGATGGGGTGGGGGAGAGGAGGGGTGCACACCTACATGATGAATGTGATGTGCACTGACTAGGGAATGGACAAAATTGAAGCTCAGAATCGGGGGAAAGGGGAGGCATGGGGAATGTATATAGCCTGATCTTTTGTACCCCCATAATGAGCTAACAAACAAACAAACAAACAAAAAAGAATCGTTTGATTCATCAGCTGGGAATACACCATGGTTCTTTAAAGACCTCTATGCGTGGGCCCAGGTAACTGGCTAGTTCCAAGAAGTATGCCACAGAGCTTTTGAAATAACCACTACGTTGAGAATTATTTGCTAGTTTTTGCACCACCTTTCACCATAATTGTGATAAGGTTCGTCCGTGCCTCCTTCAACCCAAGATGGCTGGGGCGGACAAAACTATGCTGAGGCCTAGTTCACTTGGTGTTGCCGATAGTTGGTACTGGAGCCTGGCAAGAAGCCATGCTATTAAGAGTCATTCCACCATCCTTTCTCCATCATTTTAAAAGGCAGAACACCTTTTTCCAGTTATCATAAGAATGAGTTGCTGGAGGGGACGTTTTTGAGTGGGGTCGGGTGGTGCATTGAGGGGAAGGCTCTCTGTCTGTCTGGTGGTTTGTCTTTATTATGCCCAAAGAGGAGAGGTGGGCATGTGTGTGGCAGGTGAAAAGTACGGATCCTGTTTCAGTCTTAGACTGAAACAGGATCCGCACTTTTCAGCCAGTTCCTTTACGAATCCTTTGATTCATCAGCTGGGAATCCACCATGGCTGTCGAGACCCCTCTATGTGTGGGCCCAGGTAACTGGCTAGTTCCAAGATGTATGCCGTAGAGCTTTTGAAATAACCACTACGTTGAGAATTGTTTGCCAGTTTTTGCAGCACCTTTGACCATAATTGTGATAAGGTTCATCTGTGCCTCCTTAAACCCAAGCAGGCTGCCACGGACAAAACTATGCTGAGGCCTAGCTCCCTTGGTGTACCGATACATTTTACTGGAGCCTGGCAAGAAGCCATTTTTTTTAAGTACAATTCCACCGTCTTTTCTCCATTATTTTAAAAGGCAGTGCACCTTTAGCCAGTTAGCATAAAGATGAGTCACTGGAGCGGCTTTTTGTGTGGGGTTGGGTGTGTGTGGGAGGGCAGGCCCTCTGTCAGTCCGGTGGTTTGTTTTTATTATTCCCAGAGAGGAGAAGCGGGCATGTATGTGGCAGGTGAAAACTTTGGATCCTGTTTCAGTCTGAAACAGTATCTCCGCTTTTGAGCCTGTTCCTTTTGGAATCCTTTAATTCATCAGTTGGGAATCCACCATGGTTCTCTAGACCTCCCTGAGCGTGGGCCCAGGTAACTGGCTAGTTCCAAGAAGTATGCCGCAGAGCTTTGGAAATAACCACTACATTGAGTATTATTTGCCAGTTTTTGCAGCAACTTTCACAATGATTGTGAAAAGGTTAGGCAGTGCATCCTGAAACCCAAGCTGGCTTCCACAGAAAAAACTACGGTTAGGCCAATCTCCCTTGGAGTTGCCGATAATTGGTACTGGTCCGTGGCAAGAAGCCATTCCTTTAAGTATCATTCCACCTTCCTTTCACAACTATTTTAAAAGGCAGAGCACCTATTGCCATTTAGCTTAAGGATGAGTCGCTGGAGGAAACGTTTTTGTGTGGGGTGGGAGAGGCAGAGCCAGGCCCTCTGTCAGTCCAGTGGTTTGTTTTTATTATCCCCGGAGAGGAGAAGTGGACATGTGTGTGGCAAGTGAAAAGTGTGGATCCTGTTTCAGTCTTAGACTGATACAGGATCGGCACTTTTCATCCTGTTCCTTTAAGAATCCTTTGCTTCATCAGCTGGGAATCCACCATAGTTCTCTACACCCCACTATGTGTGGGCCCACTTAACAGGCTAGTTCAAAGAAGTATGCCACAGAGCATTTGAAATAACCACTACCATGGAAATTATTTGCCAGCTTTTCCAGCACTTTTACCATAATTTTGATAAGGTTCATTTGTGCTTCCTTAAACCCTAGATGGCTTCCATGGACAAACCTATACTGAGGGTTCTCTCGCTTGGTGTTGCCAATACTTGGTACGGGAGTCTGACAAGAATCCAGTCTTTTAATTATCATTGCACCATCCTTTCTCCCTTATATTAAAAGGTGAGCAACTTTCGGCAGTTAGCATAAGGAGAGTCAACGGAGGGGATGTTTTTGGGTGGGATCGGGGTGGTTTGGGGGACAGTCCCTCTGTCAGTCTGGTTGTTTGTGTTTATTATGCCCAGACAGGGAAGTGGATATATTTGTGGCAGGTGAAATGTGCGGATCCTGTTTCAGTTAGACTGAAACAGTATCCGCACTTTTCAGCTGGTTCCCTTAAAAATCCTTTGATTCGGGCCGGGCGCGGTGGCTCACGCCTGTAATCCTAGCACTCTGGGAGGCCGAGGCGGGTGGATTGCTCAAGGTCAGGAGTTCGAGACCAGCCTGAGCGAGACCCCGTCTCTACTAAAAATAGAAAGACATTATATGGACACCTAAAAAAATCTATATAGAAAAAATTAGCCGGGCATAGTGGCGCATGCCTGTAGTCCCAGCTACTCGGGAGGCTGAGGCAGTAGGATCGCTTGAGCCCAGGAGTTTGAGGTTGCTGTGAGCTAAGCTGATGCCACGGCACTCACTCTAGCCTGGGCAACAAAGTGAGACTCTGTCTCAACAACAACAAAAAAAAATAAATCCTTTGATTCATCAGCTGGGAATCCACCATGGTTCCTTAGAACCCTCCATGCATGGGCCCATGAACTGGCCTGTACCAAGATGTATGCTGCACAGCTTTTGAGATAAACACTACGTGTAGAATTATTTGCCAGTTTCTGCAGCACATATCACCATAATTGTGATAAGGATCGTCTGTGCCTCCTTAAACACAAGACGGCTGCCACGGAGAAAACTATGCTGAGGCCTAGGTCACTTGGATTTCACGACACTTGTTACTGGAGGCTGGAAGGAGGCCATTCTTTTAAGTATCATTCCACCATACTTTCCCCATTATTTTAAAATGCACGGAAACCTTTGCAAGTTAGCATAATAATTAGTAGCTGGAGGGGACATTTTTATTTGTGGGGTCGGTGTGGGTGGGGGGCGCAGGCCCTCTGTCAGTTCGCTGGATTGTTTTTATTTTCCCCAGACCGGAGAAGTGGGCATGTGTGTGGCAGGTGAAAAGTTCGGATCCCGTTTCTGTCTTAGACTGAAACAGAAACCGCACTTTTCACCCCGTTCCATTAAGAATCCCTTGCTTCATCAGCTGGGAATCCACCATGGGCCTCTAGACTGCTCTATGCGTGGGCCCAGTTAACTGGCTAGTTCAAAGAATTATGCCGCAGAGCTTTTCAAGTAACCACTACCATGAGAATTACTTGACCGCTTTTGCAGCACCTTTCACCATAATTGTGATAAGGTTCATCTGTGCCTCCTTAAACCCAAGATGGCTGCCAGGGACAAACGTGTGCTGAGGCCTAGGTGACTTGCTGTTGCGAATACTTGGTATGGGAGTCTGGCAATAAGCCAGTCTTTTAGGTATAATTCCACCATTCTATGTCCATTATTTTAAAAGGCAGAGGACGTATTGCCAGATAGCATAAGGATCAGTTGCTGGAGGGCACGATTTTGTGTGGGGTGGTGGGGGGCGGGGGCAGGCCATCTGTCAATCCGATGGGTTGTTTTTGTTATCCCTAGAGAGGAGAAGTGGGCATGTGTGTTGCAGGCAAAAAGTCAGAATCCTGTTTCAGTCAGGATCTGCACTTTTCAGCCTGTTCCTTTAAGAATCCTTAGATTCATCACCTTGGAATCCACCATGGTTCTCTAGACCCCTCTATGCGTGGGCCCAGGTAACTGGCTTCTTCCAAAAAGTATGCCACAGAGCTTTTGAATTAAACAGTACATTGAGAATTATTTGCCGGGTTTTCAGCACGTTTCACCATAATTATGATAAAGTTTGTATGTGCCTCCTTAAACCCAACATGGCTGCCACGGGCATAACTATGCTGAGGCGTAGCTGACTTGGTGTTGCCTATTTTTGTTAGTGGAGACTGACAAGAAGCCATTATTCTAAGTATCACTCCACCGTCCTTTCTCCATTGTTTAAAAATGCAGGGAAATTTTGCAAGTTAGCATAATAATTAGTAGCTGGAGGGGAATTTTTTTGGGGGGGATCTGCGTGGGTGGAAGGGGGGCAGGCCCTTTGTCAGTTCGCTGGTTTGTTTTTATTATCCCCAGAGAGGAAAAGTGGGCATGTGTGTGGCAGGTGAAAAGTGTGCGTCCTGTTTCAGTCTTAGACAGACACAGGATCTGCACTTTTCACCCCGTTCCATTATGAATCCTTTGCTTCATCAGCTGGGAATCCACCATGGTTCTCTAGACCCCTCTTTTAGTGCACACAGAAAACTGCCTGGTTCCAAGAAGTTTTCCTCAGAGCTTTTGAAATAACCACTACTATGGAAATTATTTGCCAGCTTTTCCAGCACTTTTACCATAATTTTGATAAGGTTCATCTGTGCTTCCTAAAACCCTAGATGGCAGCCACGGACAAACCTATGCTGACACCTAGGTCACTTCCTGTTGCCAATAATTGGTATGGGAGTCTGGCAAAAGGCCAGTATTTTAAGTATAATTCCACCATCCTATCTTCATTATTTTAAAACGCAGAGGACCTTTCGCCAGATAGCATAAGGATGAGTCGCTGGAGGGGACCTTTTTGTGTACAGTGTTGGGGGGCGGGGGAGGACATCTGTCAATCCGATTGATTGTTTTTATTATCCCTAGAGAGGAGAAGTGGGCATGTGTGTTGCAGGCAAAAAGTGCATATAGTGTTTCAGTCTCAGACTGAAACAGGATCCGCACTTTTCAGCCTGTTCCTTTAAGAATCCTTTGATTCATCACCTGGGAATCCATCATGGTTCTCTAGACCCCTCTATGCATGGGCCCAGAAAACTGCCGGGTTCCAAGAAGTATTCCACAGAGCTTTTGAAAAAACCACTACGTTGAGAATTATTTGCCAGGTTTTGCAGCACCTTTCATCATAATTGTCATAAGGTTCGTCTCGAGATGGCTGCCATGGACAAAACTATGCTGAGGCCGAGCTCACTTTGTGTGGCCGATCCTTGGTACTGGAGACTGGAAAGAATACATTCTTTTAAGTATCATTTCACCATCCTTCTCCACTATTTTAAAAGTCAGAGCACCTTTTGGCAGTTAGAATAACAAGGAGTCGCTGGATGGGAAGTTTTTATGTGGGGTCTGGGGGCTGGTGCGGCAAGCCCTCCGCCAGTTCTGTGGTTTCTTTTTATTATCCCCAGAGAGGAGAAGTGGGCATGTGTTTGGCAGGTGAAAAGTGCAGATCCTGTTTCAGAGTATGAAACAGGATCCGCATGTTCATCCTGTTCCTTTCAGAATCCTTTGCTTCATCAGCTGGGAATCCACCATAGTTCTCTACACCGCACTATGCGTGGGCCCAGTTAACTGGCTAGTTCAAAGAAGTATGCCGCAGAGCTTTTGAAATAACCACTACCATGAGAATTATTTAACAGCTTTCGCAGCACCTTTTATTATAATTGTTATAAGGTTCATCTGTGTCTCCTTAAACCCAAGATGGCTGCCATGGACAAACCTATGCTGAGGCCTACGTCACTTGCTGTTGCCAATACTTGGTATGGGAATCTGGCAATAAGCCAGTCTTTTAGGTATAATTCTACCATCCTATCTCCAGTTTTTTAAAAGGCTTATGACCTTTCACCAGATAGCATAAGGACGAGTCGCTGGAGCAGACTATTTTGTGTGGGGTGGTGGGGGCCGGGGGCAGGGCATCTGTAAATCCGATGGGCTGTTTTTGTTATCCCTAGAGATGAGAAGGGCGAATGTGTGTTGCAGGCAAAATGTGCGGATCCTGTTTCACACTTAGACTGAAACAGGATCTGCACTTTTGAGCCTGTTCCTTTAAGAATCCTTTGATTCATCACCTGGGAATCCACCATGGTTCTCTAGACCTCTCTTTGTATGGGCACAGGTAACTGGCTTGTTCCAAGAAGTATGCGACAGAGCTTTTGAATTTACCAGTACTTTTAGAATTGTCAGGTTTTTAGCATGTTTAACCGTAATTGTGATAACGTTTGAATGTGCCTCCTTAAACCCAAGATGGCTGCCACGGATATAAATATGCTGAGGCATAGCTGACTTGTTGATGCCTATTTTTGTTAGTGGAGACTGACAAGAAGACATTCTTCTAAGTATCATCCCACCATCATTTTTCCATTGCGTAAAAATGGAGGGAAATTTTGCAAGTTAGTATTATAATTAAATGTAGGGTACGTATTTTTTTTTCTTTTTTTGTGGGGTAGGAGTGGATGGGCGTTTCAGGCCCTCTGTGAGTTCGCTGGTTTTCTTTTATTATCCCCAGAGAGGACAAGTGGGCATGTGTTTGGCAGGTGAAAAGTGTGGATTCTATTTCAGAGAATTAAACAGGATCCACATGGTCATCCCATTCCTTTAAGAATCCTTTGCTTCATCAGCTGGGAATCCACCATGGTTCTATATACTCTTCTATGCGTTGGCAGAGGTAACTAGCTTGTTCCAAGAAGTATGCCGCAGAGCTTTTCAATTAACCAGTACGTTGAAAATTATTTGCAGGTTTTCAGCATTTCACCCTAATTGTAATAACGTTTGTATGTGCCTCCTGAAACCCAAGATGGCTGCCACGGACATAACTATGCTGAGGTGTAGCCGACTTGGTGTTGCCTATTTTTGTCCAGGGAGACTAACAAGAAGCCATTCTAAGTATAAGCCCACCGTCATTTTTCCATTGTTAAAAAATGCAGGGAAATTTTGCAAGTTAGCTTTATAATTAGTAGCTGGAGGGTACGTTTTTGTTTTTTTTTTCGTCGGGTCGGTGTCGATGGGGAGGTCAGGCCCTCTATCAATTTGCTGGTTTGTTTTTATTATCCCCAGAGAGGGGAAGTCAGCATTTGCTGGCAGCTGAAAAGTGCGGATACTCTTTCAGAGAATTAAACAGCATTCGCATGGTCATCCCGTTCCTTTAAGAATCCTGGAAGGGCGCGGTGGCTCACGCCTGTAATCCTAGCACTCTGGGAGGCCGAGGCGGGTGGATCGCTCGAGGTCAGGAGTTCGAGACCAGCCTGAGCAAGAGCGAGACCCCGTCTCTACTAAAAATAGAAAGACATTATATGGACAACTAAAAATCTATATAGAAAAAATTAGCCGGGCATAGTGGCGCATGCCTGTAGTCCCAGCTACTCGGGAGGCTGAGGCAGTAGGATCGTTTAAGCCGAGGAGTCTGAGGTTGCTGTGAACTAGGCTGACGCCACGGCACTCACTCTAGCCTGGGCAACAAATTGAGATTCTGTCTCAACAAAAAGAAAAAAAAAAAAAAAAAAGAATCCTTTGCTTCATCAGCTGGGAATCCACCATGGTTCTATATACTCCTCTATGCGTGGGCACAGGTACCTGGCTTGTTCCAAGAAGTATGCCGCAGAGCTTTTCAATTAACCACTACGTTGAAAATTATTTGCAGGTTTTCAGCGTTTCACCATAATTGTGATAAGGTTTGTATGTGCCTGCTGAAACCCAAGATGGCTGCCACGGACATAACTATGCTGAGGCGTAGCTCACTTGGTGTTTCCTACTTTTGTCAGTGGAGACTGACAAGAAGCCATTCTTTTAAGTATAATCCCACCATGATTTTTCCATTGTTTAAAAATGTAGGGAAATTGTGCAAGTTAGCATTATAATTAGTAGCTGGAGGGTACTTTTTTTTTTTTTCTGGTGTCGGTGTGGATGGGGGTGCAAGGCCCTCTAGATGTTCGCTGGTTTGTTTTTATTATCCCCAGAGAGGAGAAGTGGGCATGTTGTTTGCAGGTGAAAAGTGCGGATTCTGTTTCAAAGAATTAAACAGGATCCGCATGGTCATCCGCTTCCTTTAAGAATCCTTTGCTTCATCAGCTGGGAAACCACCATGGTTCTATATACTCCCGTACGGGTGGGCACAGGTGACTGGATTGTTCCAAGAAGTATGCCACAGAGGTTTTCAAATAAAAAGTACATTGAAAATTATTTGCAGGTGTTCAGCGTTTCATCATAATTGCGACAACGTTTGTATGTGCCTTGAAACCCAAGATGGCTCCCACAGACATAACTATGCCGAGGCGTAGCTGACTTGGTTTTGCCGATTTTTGTTAGCGGAGACTGACAAGAAGCCATTCTTCTAAGTATCATGCCGCCATCATTTTTTCGTTGGTTAAAAATGAAGGGAAATTTTGGAACTTAGCATTATAATTAGTAGCTGGAGGCTACGGTGTTTTTTTTTTTTCCTATGGGGTCGGTGTGGATGTGTTGGTCAGGCCCTCTGTCAGTTCGCTGGTTTGTTTTTATTATCCCCAGAGAGGAGAAGTGGGTATTAGTATGGCAGGTGAAAACTGCGGATCTGTTTCAGAGAATTAAACAGGATCCGCATGGTAATCCCGTTCCTTTAAGAATCCTTTGCTTCATGAGCTGGGAATCCACCATGGTTCTATATACTTCTCTACGCGTGGGCACAGGAAACTGGCTTGTTCCAAGAAGTATGCCTCAGAGCTTTTCAATTAACCAGTATGTTGAAAATCCTTTGCAGGTTTTCAGCGTTTCACCATAATTGTGATAACGTGTGTATGTGCCTACTGAAACCAAATATGGCTGCTACGGACATAACTATGCTGAGGCGTAGCTGACTTGGTGTTGCCTATTTTCGTCAGTGGAGACTGACAAGAAGCCATTCTTCTAAGTATCATCCCACTATCATTTCTCCATTGTTTAAAAATGCAGAGAAATTTTGCAAATTGGCATTATAATTAGTAGCTGAGGGTACTTTTTTTTTTGTGTGGGGTCGGTCAGGATGGGTGTTCAGGCCCTCTGTCAGATCGCTGGTTTGTTTTTATTATACCCAGAGAAGAATAGTGGGCATGTGTTTGGCATGTGAAAAGTGCGGATTCTGCTTCAGAGAATGAAACAGGATCCGCATGCTCATCCCGTTCCTTTTGGAAACTTTTGCTTCATCAGCTGCGAATCCACCATGGTTCTATATACTCCTCTATGTATGGGCACAGGTAACTGGCTTGTTCCAAGAAGTATGCCGCAGAGCTTTTCAATTAAGCAGTACGTTGAAAATTATTTGCAGGTTTTCAGCGTTTCACCATAATTTTGATAACGTTTGTATGTGTCTCCTGAAACCCAATATGGCTGCCAAGGACATAAGTATGCTGAGGCGTAGCTGACTTCGTGTTGCCTATTTTTGTTAGTGGAGACTGACAAGAAGCCATTCTTCTAAGTATCATCCCACCACCATTTTTCCATTGTTTAAAAATGCAGGAAAATTTTGCAAGTTAGCATTATAATTAGTAGCTGGAGGGTACTTTTTTTTTTTTGTGGGGTCAGTGTGGATGGGTTGGTCAGGCCATCTGTCAATTCACTGGTTTGTTTTTATTATCCCCAGAGAGGAGAAGTAGGCATGTGTTTGGCAGGTGAAAAGTGCGGATTCTGTTTCAGAGAATTAAACAGGATCCACATGGTCATCTCATTCCTTTAAGAATCCTTTGCTTCATCAGCTGGGATTCCACCATGTTTCTATATACTCCTCTATGCGTGGGCACAGGTACCTGGCTTGTTCCAAGAAGTATGCTGGACAGTTTTCAAATTAACCAGTACGTTGAAAATTATTTGCAGGTTTTCAGCGTTTCACCATAATTTTGATAACGTTTGTATGTGCCTCCTGAAACCCAAGAAGGCTGCGACGGACATAACTATGCTGAGGAGTAGCTGACTTGGGGTTGCCTATTTTTGTTAGTTGAGACAGACAAGAAGCCATTCTTCAAGTATCATCCCACCACCATTTTTCCATTGTTTTAAAAGGCAGGGAAATTTTGCAAGTTAGCATTATAATTAGTAGCTGGAGGGTACGGGTTTTTTTTGTGTGTGGTCGATGTGGATGGGGGGGGTCAGGCCCTCTGTCATTTCGATGGTTAGTTTTTATTATAACCAGAGAGGAGAAGTGGGCATGTGTTTGGCAGGAGAAAAGGGAGGATTCTGTTTCAGAGAATTAACGATGATCCCCATGGTCATCCCGTTCCTTTAATAATCCTTTACTTCATCAGCTGGAAATCCACCATGGTTCTATATACTCCTCTTTGTGTGGGAACAGGTAACTGGCTTGTTCCAAGAAGTATGTCGCAGAGCTTTTCAATTAACCACTACGTTGAAAATTATTTGCAGGTGTTCAGCGTTTCACCATAATTGTGATAACGTTTGTTTGTGCCCCTGAAACCCAAGATGGCTGCCACGAACATAACGATACTGAGGCGTAGCTGATTTGGTTTTGCCTATTTTTGTTAGTGGAGACTGACAAGAATCCATTCTTCTAAGTATCATCTCACCATCATTTTTCCATTGTTTAAAAATGCAGGAAAATTTTGCAAGTTAGCATTATAATTAGTAGCTGGAGGCTACGGTGTTTTTTTGTTTTTTTTTTTCCTGTGGGGTCTGTGTGGATGTGTTGGTCAAGCCCTCTGTCAGTTCGCTGGTTTGTTTTTATTATCCCCAGAGAGGAGAAGTGGGTATTAGTATGGCAGGTGAAAACTGCGGATCTGTTTCAGAGAATTAAACAGGATCCGCATGGTAATCCCGTTCCTTTAAGAATCCTTTGCTTCATGAGCTGGGAATCCACCATGGTTCTATATACTTCTCTATGCGTGGGCACAGGAAACTGGATTGTTCCAAGAAGTATGCCTCAGAGCTTTTCAATTAACCAGTATGTTGAAAATCCTTTGCAGGTTTTCAGCATTTCACCATAATTGTGATAACGTGTGTATGTGTCTCCTGAAACCCAATATGGCTGCCAAGGACATAAGTATGCTGAGGCGTAGCTGACTTCGTGTTGCCTATTTTTGTTAGTGGAGACTGACAAGAAGCCATTCTTCTAAGTATCATCGCACCATCATTTCTCCATTGTTTAAAAATGCAGGGAAATTTTGCAAGTTAGCATTATAATTAGTAGCTGTAGGGTACTTTTTTTTTTTTTGTGGGGTCAGTGTGGATGGCTTGGTCAGGCCATCTGTCAATTCACTGGTTTGTTTTTATTATCCCCAGAGAGGAGAAGTGGGCATGTGTTTGGCAGGTGAAAAGTGCGGATTCTGTTTCAGAGAATGAAACAGGATCCGCATGGTCATCTCATTCCTTTAAGAATCCTTTGCTTCATCAGCTGGGATTCCACCACGTTTCTATATAGTCCTCTATGCGTGGGCACAGGTACCTGGCTTGTTGCAAGAAGTATGCCGCAGAGCTTTTCAATTAACCACTACGTTGAAAATTATTTGCAGGTTTTCAGCGTTTCACCATAATTTTGATAACGTTTGTATGTGCCTCCTGAAACCCAAGAAGGCTGCGACGGACATAACTATGCTGAGGAGTAGCTGACTTGGTATTGCCTATTTTTGTTAGTGGAGACAGACAAGAAGCCATTCTTCTTAGTATCATCCCACCACCATTTTTGCATTGTTTTAAAATGCAGGGAAATTTTGCAAGTTAGCATTATAATTAGTAGCTGGAGGGTACGGTTTTTTTTTGTGTGTGGTCGATGTGGATGGGGGGATCAGGCCCTCTGTCAGTTCGCTGGTTAGTTTTTATTATCCCCAGAGAGGAGAAGTGGGCATGTGTTTGGCAGGTGAAAAGGGCGGATTCTGTTTCAGAGAATTAATGATGTTCCCCATGCTCATCCCGTTCCTTTAATAATCCTTTACTTCATCAGCTGGAAATCCACCATGGTTCTATATACTCCTCTTTGCGTGGGAACAGGTAACTGGCTTGTTCCAAGAAGTATGCCGCAGAGCTTTTCAATTAACCAGTACGTTCAAAATTATTTGCAGGTGTTCAGGGTTTCACCATAATTGTGATAACGTTTGTTTGTGCCTCCTGAAACTCAAGAAGGCTGCGACGGACATAAATATGCTGAGGAGTAGCTGACTTGGTGTTGCCTATTTTTGTTAGTGGAGACTGACAAGAAGCCATTCTTCTAAGTATCATCCCACCACCATTTTTCCATTGTTTAAAAATGCAGGAAAATTTTGCAAGTTAGCATTATAATTAGTAGCTGGAGGCTACGGTGTTTTTTTTTTTTTTTTTTTCCTGTGGGGTCGGTGTGGATGTGTTGGTCAGGCCCTCTGTCAGTTCGCTGGTTTGTTTTTATTATCCCCAGAGAGGAGAAGTGGGTATTAGTATGGCAGGTGAAAACTGCGGATCTGTTTCAGAGAATTAAACAGGATCCGCATGGTAATCCCGTTCCTTTAAGAATCCTTTGCTTCATGAGCTGGGAATCCACCATGGTTCTATATACTTCTCTATGCGTGGGCACAGGAATCTGGCTTGTTCCAAGAAGTATGCCTCAGAGCTTTTCAATTAACCAGTATGTTGAAAATCCTTTGCAGGTTTTCAGCGTTTCACCATAATTGTGATAACGTGTGTATGTGCCTACTGAAACCAAATATGGCTGCTACGGACATAACTATGCTGAGGCGTAGCTGACTTGGTGTTGCCTATTTTTGTCAGTGGAGACTGACAAGAAGCCATTCTTCTAAGTATCATCCCACCATCATTTCTCCATTGTTGAAAAATGCAGGGAAATTTTGCAAATTGGCATTATAAGTAGTAGCTGGAGGGTACTTTTTTTTTTTTGTGGGGTCGGTCAGGATGGGTGTTCAGGCCCTCTGTCAGATCTCTGGTTTGTTTTTATTATCCCCAGAGAAGAGTAGTGGGCATATGTTTGGCAGGTGAAAAGTGTGGATTCTGTTTCAGAGGATTTAACAGGATCCGCATGGTCATCTCATTCCTTTAAGAATCCTTTGCTTCATCAGCTGGGATTCCACCATGTTTCTATATACTCCTCTATGCGTGGGCACAGGTACCTGGCTTGTTCCAAGAAGTATACTGGAGAGTTTTCAAATTAACCAGTACGTTGAAAATTATTTGCAGGTTTTCAGCGTTTTACCATAATTTTGATAACGTTTGTATGTGCCTCCTGAAACCCAAGAAGGCTGCGACGGACATAACTATGCTGAGGAGTAGCTGACTTGGTGTTGCCTATTTTTGTTAGTGGAGACAGACAAGAAGCCATTCTTCTAAGTATCATCCGACCTCCATTTTTCCATTGTTTTAAAATGCAGGGAAATTTTGCAAGTTAGCATTATAATTAGTAGCTGGAGGGTACGGTTTTTTTGTGTGTGTGGTCGATGTGGATGGGGGGGTCAGGCCCTCTGTCAGTTCGCTGGTTAGTTTTTATTTTAACCAGAGAGGAGAAGTGGGCATGTGTTTGGCAGGAGAAAAGGGCGGATTCTGTTTCAGAGAATTAACGATGATCCCAATGGTCATCCCGTTCCTTTAATAATCCTTTACTTCATCAGCTGGAAATCCACCATGGTTCTATATACTCCTCTTTGCGTGGGAACAGGTAAGTGGCTTGTTCCAAGAAGTATGCCTCAGAGCTTTTCAATTAACCAGTATGTTGAAAATCCTTTGCAGGTGTTCAGCGTTTCACCATAATTGTGATAACGTGTGTATGTGTCTCCTGAAACCCAATATGGCTGCCAAGGACATAAGTATGCTGATGCGTAGCTGACTTCGTGTTGTCTATTTTTGTTAGTGGAGACTGACAAGAAGCCATTCTTCTAAGAAGCATCCCACCATCATTTTTCCATTGTTTAAAAATGCAGGGAAATTTTGCAAGTTAGCATTATAATTAGTAGCTGGAGGGTACTTTTTTTTTTTTTGTGGGGTCAGTGTGGATGGGTTGGTCAGGCCATCTGTCAATTCACTGGTTTGTTTTTATTATCCCCAGAGAGGAGAAGTGGGCATGTGTTTGGCAGGTGAAAAGTGCGGATTCCGTTACAGAGAATTAAACAGGATCCGCATGGTCATCTCATTCCTTTAAGAATCCTTTGCTTCATCAGCTGGGATTCCACCATGTTTCTATATACTCCTCTATGCGTGGGCACAGGTACCTGGCTTGTTCCAAGAAGTATGCTGGAGAGTTTCAAATTAACCAGTACGTTGAAAATTATTTGCAGGTGTTCAGCGTTTCACCATAATTTTGATAACGTTAGTTTCTGCCTCCTGAAACCCAAGAAGGCTGCGACGGACATAACTATGCTGAGGAGTAGCTGACTTGCTGTTGCCTATTTTTGTTAGTGGAGACTGACAAGAAGCCATTCTTCTAAGTATCATCCGACCACCATTTTTCCATTGTTTTAAAATGCAGGGAAATTATGCAAGTTAGCATTATAATTAGTAGCTGGAGAGTACGGTTTTTTTGTGTGTGTGTGGTCGATGTGGATGTGTTGGTCAGGCCCTCTGTCAGATCGCTCGTTAGTTATTATTATCCCCAGAGAGGAGAAGTGGGCATGTGTTTGGCAGGTGAAAAGGGCGGATTCTGTTTCAGAGAATTAACGATGATCCCCATGGTCATCCCGTTCCTTTAATAATCCTTTACTTCATCAGCTGGAAATCCACCATGGTTCTATATTCTCCTCTTTGCCTGGGAACAGGTAACTGGCTTGTTCCAGGAAGTATGCCGCAGAGCTTTTCAATTAACCAGTATGTTGAAAATCCTTTGCAGGTTTTCAGCGTTTCACCATAATTGTGATAACGTGTGTATGTGTCTCCTGAAACCCAATATGGCTGCCAAGGACATAAGTATGCTGAGGCGTAGCTGACTTCGTGTTGCCTATTTTTGTTATTGGAGACTGACAAGAAGTAATTCTTCTAAGTATCATCCCACCACCATTTTTCCATTGTTTAAAAATGCAGGGAAATTTTGCAAGTTAGCATTATAATTAGTAGCTGGAGGGTACTTTTTTTTTTTTTGTTTGTCGGGTCAGTGTGGATGGGTTAGTCAGGCTATCTGTCAATTCACTGGTTTGTTTTTATTATCCCCAGAGAGGAGAAGTGGGCATGTGTTTGGCAGGTGAAAAGTGCGGATTCTGTTTCAGAGAATTAAACAGGATCCACATGGTCATCTCATTCCTTTAAGAGTCCTTTGCTTCATCAGCTGGGATTCCACCATGTTTCTATATACTCCTCTATGCGTGGGCACAGGTACCTGGCTTGTTCCAAGAAGTATGCCGCAGAGATTTTCAATTAACCACTACGTTGAAAATTATTTGCAGGTTTTCAGCGTTTCACCATAATTTTGATAACGTTTGTATGTGCCTCCTGAAACCCAAGATGGCTGCGACGGACATAACTATGCTGAGGAGTAGCTGACTTGGTGTTGCCTATTTTTGTTAGTGAAGACAGACAAGAAGCCATTCTTCTAAGTATCATCCCACCACCATTTTTCCATTGTTTTAAAATGCAGGGAAATTTTGCAAGTTAGCATTATAATTAGTACGTGGAGGGTACGGTTTTTTTTTTTTCTGTGGTCGATGTGGATGGGGGTGTCAGGCCCTCTGTCAGTTCGCTGGTTCGTTTTTATTATCCCCAGAGAGGAGAAGTGGGCATGTGTTTGGCAGGTGAAAAGGGCGGATTCTGTTTCAGAGAATTAACGATGATCTCCATGGTCATCCCGTTCCTTTAATAATCCTTAACTTCATCAGCTGGAAATCCACCATGGTTCTATATACTCCTCTTTGCGTGGGAACAGGTAAGTGGCATGTTCCAAGAAGTATGCCTCAGAGCTTTTCAATTAACCACTACGTTGAAAATTATTTGCAGGTGTTCAGCGTTTCACCATAATTGTGATAACGTTTGTTTGTGCCTCCTGAAACCCAAGATGGCTGCCACGAACATAACGATGCTGAGGCGTAGCTGATTTGGTTTTGCCTATTTTTATTAGTGGAGACTGACAAGAATCCATTCTTCTAAGTACCATCTCACCATCATTTTTCCATTGTTTAAAAATGCAGGAAAATTTTGCAAGTTAGCATTATAATTAGTAGCTGGAGGCTACGGTGTTTTTTTTTTTTTTTCCTGTGGGGTCGGTGTGGATGTGTTGGTCAGGCCCTCTGTCATTTTGCTGGTTTGTTTTTATTATCCCCAGAGAGGAGAAGTGGGTATTAGTATGGCAGGTGAAAACTGCGGATCTGTTTCAGAGAATTAAACAGGATCCGCATGGTAATCCCGTTCCTTTAAGAATCCTTTGCTTCATGAGCTGGTAATCCACCATGGTTCTATATCCTTCTCTATGCGTGGGCACAGGAAACTGGCTTGTTCCAAGAAGTATGCCTCAGAGGTTTTCAATTAACCAGTATGTTGAAAATCCTTTGCAGGTTTTCAGCGTTTCACCATGATTGTGATAACGTGTGTATGTGCCTACTGAAACCAAATATGGCTGCTACGGACATAACTATGCTGAGGCGTAGCTGACTTGGTGTTGCCTATTTTTGTCAGTGGAGACTGACAAGAAGCCATTCTTCTAAGTATCATCCCACCATCATTTCTCCATTGTTGAAAAATGCAGGGAAATTTTGCAAATTGGCATTATAAGTAGTAGCTGGAGGGTACTTTTTTTTTTGTGGGGTCGGTCAGGATGGGTGTTGAGGCCCTCTGTCAGATCGCTGGTTTGTTTTTATTATGCCCAGAGAAGAGTAGTGGGCATGTGTTTGGCAGGTGAAAAGTGCGGATTCTGTTTCAGAGAATTAAACAGGATCCGCATGGTCATCTCATTCCTTTAAGAATCCGTTGCTTCATCAGCTGGGATTCCACCATGTTTCTATATACTCCTCTATGCGTGGGCACAGGTACCTGGCTTGTTCCAAGAAGTATGCCAAAGAGATTTTCAATTAACCACTACGTTGAAAATTATTTGCAGGTTTTCAGCGTTTCATCATAATTTTCATAACGTTTGTATGTGCCTCCTGAAACCCAAGAAGGCTGCGACGGACATAACTATGCTGAGGAGTAGCTGACTTGGTGTTGCCTATTTTTGTTAGTGGAGGCAGACAAGAAGCCATTCTTCTAAGTATCATCCCACCACCATTTTTCCATTGTTTTAAAATGCAGGGAAATTTTGCAAGTTAGCATTATAATTAGTACCTGGAGGGTACGGTTTTTTTTGTGTGTGGTCGATGTGGATGGGGGGGTCAGGCCCTCTGTCAGTTCGCTGGTTAGTTTTTATTATAACCAGAGAGGAGAAGTGGGCATGTGTTTGGCAGGAGAAAAGGGTGGATTCTGTTTCAGAGAATTAACGATGATCCCCATGGTCATCCCGTTCCTTTAATAATCCTTTACTTCATCAGCTGGAAATCCACCATGGTTCTATATACTCCTCTTTGCGTGGGAACAGGTAAGTGGCTAGTTCCAAGAAGTATGCCGCAGAGCTTTTCAATTAACCACTACGATGAAAATTATTTGCAGGTGTTCAGCGTTTCACAATAATTGTGATAACGTTTGTTTGTGCCTCCTGAAACCCAAGAAGGCTGCCACGAACCTAACGATGCTGAGGCGTAGCTGACTTGGTTTTGCCTATTTTTGTTAGTGGAGACTGACAAGAATCCATTCTTCTAAGTATCATCTCACCATCATTTTTCCATTGTTTAAAAATGAAGGAAAATTTTGCAAGTTAGCATTATAATTAGTAGCTGGAGG
The DNA here is from genome assembly GCF_041146395.1 of Eulemur rufifrons. Lineage (NCBI taxonomy): Eukaryota > Metazoa > Chordata > Mammalia > Primates > Lemuridae > Eulemur > Eulemur rufifrons. The sequence goes on along the minus strand of NC_090992.1, from coordinate 39,388,989 downwards.
CTACGGTGTATTTTTTTTTTTTTTTTCCCTGTGGGGTCGGTGTGGATGTGTTGGTCAGGCCCTCTGTCAGTTCGCTGGTTTGTTTTTATTATCCCCAGAGAGGAGAAGTGGGTATTAGTATGGCAGGTGAAAACTGCGGATCTGTTTCAGAGAATTAAACAGGATCCGCATGGTAATCCCGTTCCTTTAAGAATCCTTTGCTTCATGAGCTGGGAATCCACCATGGTTCTATATACTTCTCTATGCGTGGGCACAGGAAACTGGCTTGTTCCAAGAAGTATGCCTCAGAGCTTTTCAATTAACCAGTATGTTGAAAATCCTTTGCAGGTTTTCAGCGTTTCACCATAATTGTGATAACGTGTGTATGTGTCTCCTGAAACCCAATATGGCTGCCAAAGACATAAGTATGCTGAGGGGTAGCTGACTTCGTGTTGCCTATTTTTGTTAGTGGAGACTGACAAGAAGCCATTCTTCTAAGAAGCATCCCACCATCATTTTTCCATTGTTTAAAAATGCAGGGAAATTTTGCAAGTTAGCATTATAATTAGTAGCTGGAGGGTACTTTTTTTTTTTTTTGTGGGGTCAGTGTGGATGGGTTGGTCACTAAACTTCATCCTTAACCCTAACCATAATCCTAACCCTAAATCTAATTCTCAGACTTCTTGCTTTCTTAGAGTTTAGAAAGCCTGAAATCCTCCCATGCCATGCGTGAAAGGAGGCTCTACCACTGTGTCCTGCATGAAACCCACAGGCCCATACCCAGAGTATGATAGAGTGGGTTCCCGGGTACAATCCCAGCCCCCTAAACTCCCCCCGCCCACCTAATGCAGACAGGGCCCATGCGCTAAGCATAAACAATACCTTTCACAGATAACCCTAACCCTGAACATAACACCCAACCCTGTTCCTATTTCTCCCCTTAACACGTAAACCTCACCGTGCGCCTAACTTTAACCTCTTATCCTAACGTTAATGCATAACCCATTTCCTGAGAACAACCCCTATCCCATAATTCTAACCCTATCTCCTAGACATAACTGTAACACCTAATCCCTAACCCTAATTCTAAACCCCTAACCCTAACTGTAACCCTACATACAACCCTAACACTAACAGTAACCCTTACTTCTAACCAAACGCTATGCCTAACAAAAATCCTAACCCTTGACCCTAACCCTTCACCCTAACCCCTAAGCCTTACCCTAACCCTTAACCCTAATCCTAATCCTAACCATTAAACCTAATCCTAGCTCTTAAAGCTAACCCTAAACCTTACCCTCACGACTGGACCTAACCCTGACACTAACCTAACACCTAACCCTAACCAGAACCCCTAAAGCTAACCCTGAACCCTATCCCTAACCCTAACCGTAACCGTAACCTAACCCTAACCCTAACACTACAGCTAAAAATAACCCTAACCTTGGATCCTTAAACCTAACCCCTAACACTTACTTTAACCCCAAACCCTAACCCTAATCCTAAGCATTAAACCCAACCCTATCTCTTAACCCTAACGCTAGCCCTTACCCTAACGCCTAGATCTAACCCTAAATCTAACCTACCGCCTAATCCTAACCTTAAGCCCTAATGCTAACTCTAACCCTGAACCCTAAACGTACCCGTTACCCTTAACACTAACCCTATGAGTGAACCTTAACCCTGACCCTAACCATTACCCGCACCCAAGCATTTAACCCTGACCCTAACCCTAATCCTTAATGATAACCCTAACACTAAACCCTAACCCTAAGCCCAACACTTAACCCTAATCCTATCCCTTAACCCTAACCCTAATGCTACCCCCTAAACGTAACCCTAACCGTGACCAGTAAACCTAACCCTAACCTCTAACACAAACAATAGCACATAACCCTAACCCTAACACCTAACCCTAACCCTACCCCTACCCCTAACCCCTATCCCTAACCCTAACCCTAACCCAAACCCCAACCCGTAACCCTAACCCTTAACCCTAACCCTTACCCTAACCCTACCCTAACCTGAACCCCAACCCCAAGCCCTATCCCTAACCCTAACCCCAACCCCAACACAAACCCTAACCCCTAACCCCAACCCCAACCCCAACCGCTAACCCTAACCCTAACCCAACCCTAAACCTAACCCTATCCCTTACCCCTAACCCTAACTCAAACCCTAACCCTAACCCCTAACCCTAACCCTAACCCTAACCCAACCCAACCCTAACCCTAACCCAACCCTAACCCTAACCCCAACCCCAACCCCAACCCGAACCCCTAACCCTACCCCTACCCCTAGCCCTAACCCTTAACCCTAACCCTAACCCCTAATCCTAACCCCTAACCCTAACCCCTAACCCTAACCCTGACCCTAACCTAACCCTAACCCCAACCCTAACCCCTAACCCTAACCCCTAACCCTGACCCTGACCCTGACCCTAACCCTTAACCCCTAACCCCAACACTAACCCTAACCCTAACCCCTAACCCTAACCCCAACCCTAACCCTAACCCCTAACCCTAACCCTAACACCTAACCCCAACCCCTAACCCTAACCAAACCCTAACCCAACCCTAACCCAACCCTAACCCTAACCCTAACCCCTAACCCTAACCCTAGCCCTAACCCCTAACCCTAACCCTACCCCTACCGCTACCCCTAACCCCTAACCCTGACCCCAAACCCTAACCCTCACCCCTAACCCTAACCCTTAACCCTAACCGTAACCCAAACCCTAACCCAAACCCTAACCCAAACCCAAACCCTAACCCTAACCCTAAACCTACCCCAACCCTACCCTACCCTATCCTAACCCCAACCCCAACCCCAACCCCTAACCCTCACCCCAACCCCAACCCCTATCCCTAACCCTAAACCCTAACCCTAACCCTAACCCCTAACACTAACCCCTAACCCTGACCCTGACCCTGACCCTAACCCTTAACCCCTAACCCCAACCCTAACCCTAACCCCTAACCCTAACCCTAACCCCAACCCTAACCCCTACCCTAACCCTAACCCTAACTCTTACCCTGACCCTACCCTAACCCTAACCCTAACCCTAAACCCTAACCCTAACCCCAACCCCTAACCCTAACCCCTTACCCTAACCCCTAACCCTAACCCTAAACCCTAACCCTAACCCCTAACCCTAACCCTAACCCCTAACCCCAACCCCAAACCCAACCCCTAACCCTTAACCCTTAACCCTACCCCTAACCCTAACCCTAACCCAACCCAACCCTAACCCCAACCCCAACCCCTCACCCTAACCCTAAACCCTAACCCTAACCCTAATTACTATGTTGAGAATTATTTGCCAGTTTTTGCAGCACCTTTCACCATAATTGTGATAAGGTTCATCTCTGTCTCCTTGAAACGAAGAGGGCTTCCATGGAAAACTATGCTGAGGCCCAGCTCACTTGGTGTGGCCGATACTTGATCCTGGAGCCTGGCAAGAAGCCATTCTTCTAAGTATCATTGCACCAACCTTTTTCCATTATTTACAAAAGCAGAACACCTTTCACCATTTAGCATAAGGATCAGTCACTGGAGGGTAGGTTTTCGTGTGAGGTTGGGGGGGTGTAGGGAGGCAGACCATCTGTCATTATGGTGGTTTGTTTATATTATCCCCAGAGAGGAGAAGTGGGCATGTGTGTGGCAGTTGAAAAGTGTGGATCCTGTTTCAGTCTTAGACCCCTCTATGCGTGGGCACAGGTAACTGGCTTGTTCCAAGAAGTATGTCACAGAGCTTTTGAAATAAACACTACATTGAGAGTTATTTGCCAGTTTTTGCAGCACCTTTCACGATAATTGTGATAAGGTTCATCTCTCCCTCCTTAAATCCAAGATGGCTGCGACGGAAAAAACTATGGTGAGGCCTAGCTAACTTGGTGTTGCTGATACTTGGTATTGGAGCCTGGCAAGAGACCACTCTTTCAAGTATCATTCCACCATCCTTTCTCCATTATTTTAAAAGGCAGAGCACCTTTCACCAGTGAGCATAAGAATGAGTTGCTGGAGGGGATGTTTTTATGTCGAGTCAGGGGGTGGTGGAGGGGCAGGCCCTCTGTCAGTCTGGTGATTTGTTTTTATTATCCCCAGAGAGAAGAAGTGGGTATGTGTGTGGCAGGTGAAAAGGGCAGATCCTGTTTCAGTCTTAGACTGAACAGGATCCGCAGTTTTCAGCCTGTTCCTTTAAGAATCATTTGATTCATCAGCTGGGACTCTACCAAGGTTCTATAGACCCCTCTATGAGTGCGCCCAGTAAACTGGCTGGTTCCAAGAAGTATACCGCAGAGCTTTTGAAATAACTACTACGGTGAGAATTATTTGCCAGTTTTTGCAGCACCTTTCACAATAATTGTGTTAAGATTCGCCTCTGCATCCTTAAACACAAGATGGCTGCCATGGAAAACACTATGCTGAGGCATAGCTCACTTGGTGTTGCCAATACTTGGTACTGGACCCTGGCAAGAAGCCAGTTTTTTAAGTATCATTCCATGATCCTTTCTCCACTATTTTAAATGGCAGAGCACCTTTTGGCAGTTAGCATAAGAATGAGTCGCTGGAAGGGACTTTTTTTGTGGGGTCGGGTGGTGTTTGGGGGTCAGGGCATCTTTCAGTCTGGCGGTTTGTTTTTATTAGGCCCAGAGAGGAGAAGTGGGCATGTGTGTGGCAGGTGAAAAGTGTTGATCCTCTTTCAGTCTTAGGGTGAAAGAGGATCAGCAGTTTTCAGCCCGTTTCTTTAAGAATCCTTTGATTCATCACCTGGCAATCTACCATGGTTCTCTGGACCCCTCAATGCGTGGGACCCTTGAACTGGATACTTCCAAGAATTATGCTGCAGAGCTTTTGAAATAACCACTACGTGGAGAATTATTTGCCAGTTTTTGCAGCACCTTTCACCATAATTGTGACAAGGTTCGTCTCTGCCTCCTTAAACCAAGCTGGCTGCCATGGACAAAACCATGCTGAGGCCTACCTCACTTGGTATTGCCTATACTTGGTACTGGAGCCTGGCAAGAAGCCAGTCTTTTAAGTATCATTCCACCAACCTTTTTCCATTGTTTTAAAAGGCAGAGCACCTTTTGCCAGTTAGCAAATGAGTTGCTGGAGGGCACGTTGTTGTGTGGGGTCAGGTGGTGTGTGAGGGGGCAGGCGCTCTGCCAGTCCAGTGTTTTTTTTTTTAATCCTCAGAGAGGAGAAGTTGGCATGTGTGCAGCAGGTGAAAAGTGCGGATCCTGTTTTAGTCTTAGACTGAAACAGGATCCACATTTTCTGCCTGTTCCTTTAAGAATCATTTGACTCTTCTTCCGTGAATCCACCATGGTTCTCTATAACCCTCTATGCGTGGCCCCAGGTAACTAGCTGGTTCCAAGAAGTATGCCATAGAGCTTTTGAAATAACCACTACGTGGAGAATTATTTGCCAGTTTTTGCAGCACCTTTCACCATAATTGTGACAAGGTACTTCTCTGCCTCCTTAATCCCAAGATGGCTGCCAGGGAAAAAACTATGCTGAGGCCTAGCTCACTTGGTGTTGCCGATACTTGGTATGGGAGCGTGGAATAAAACCAGTCTTTCAAGTATCATTCCACCATCCTTTTTCCATTATTTTAAAAGGCATAGCACCGTTTGCCAGTTAGCATAAGAATGAGTCACTGGAGGGGACGTTTTTGTGTGGGGTCGTGTGGTGTGTGTGGGGGGGCAAGCCCTCTGTCAGTCCAGTGGTTTGTTTTTATTATGCCCAGAGAGGAGAAGTGGGCATGTGTGTGGCAGGTGAAAAGTGCGGATCCTGTTTCAGACTTAGACTGAAACAGGATCCGCACTTTTCAGCCCGTTCCTTTAAGACTCCTTTGATTCATTCTCAATGATGGTGGAATGGTGGTGACCTCCTGGTTTCGTGCTCCTGGAGTGGAAGGCATGGGTCTCCCACTGCCCACAACCCTAGAGGTTCACTTCCCCACAAGAACGGTGGTGTGAATCCATGGAGAATCAGCGTGGGACAGAGAGAGAGAGCAAGAAAAGACTGAGGTGATTAGGGAAATAAATCACCAAAATCTGGAGAGTGCGGGATGGCCAATAGAGAAGGGAGCACGGGACAGCTGTACCCACCTCACCAGAGAGTGGGGTGGGTTCAGCCCCACAGGAAAGCATCTTGTTCCCCCTCTGACCTCCACACCCACTCAATTGAGGATCTGCCTGAAGTCGGTGCAGAATCGCCACAGGAGATGTGGGGCTCTGCAGAGAGGAGACATTGGCAGGAGGCATTTTGGACCCTGGAGTGCTGTGCGCAGCTGACGCACCTAGCAACTGTCTCCTATACGCGGGCGGTGGGGCTGCTTTGGTCCCGGCTCTAGCAGATGCCAAACTGCCTCGTATAGGTGGGCGGCTGGATTCTCCCGGTCCCCGGCTCCTCTGGCCTCTGCCGGTCCCTGAGCATTCAATCCCAGTGACAGTGATCTGCAGACGGGCGGCCACCATTGTCGGGGTCCACAGCCTAAACGCTGAGGAGCGATTGGGTACCGGGCGGCTCCCTGGGCGGCTCCCTTCCCTAGTCCACGGACCCTGACTAGGAGCTCCACCTTTGTGTGAACACTAAGTGGTTCCCCAGTCACGAGAGAGTAGAGCGTGGACCTTGCAGACATTGGGGTGGGGCAGACCATCGCCCGCGGGAACTGCAGTGGCTGGGGCGTTGGGCGAATGAGGGCACCGCTCCACTCTCCCTATCCACTGTCTTTCTCACAGAGAGAGACAGAAGCCACCTCGGGAGAGGAAGAGGGGCAGCCCCCCCAGCGGAGCTAGCAAAATCCTGAACAATATGTGAAGGGCTCCCCCTAGTGACAGAGGAGGCAGCTTACCTGGCACTCACAGTGTGCCCCTATCCAGACTAAAGCTGAAAGAAGGGATCTTAAGGATTCATTCAGATGGGAAGGGCTCAGCGAAGGAACTCTAGGAGTATAAAGAATCAAGCTGAAACCATGCCCTCAAAGAGGATTACTAGTTCTCCACCAATTAACACAAAGCAGATTCCAAATAACAACATGTCACAGGAAGAATTTCAAACATGGATCATAAATACGCTGAACATTATGCAAGAAAAAATGGATAATCAACACAAAGAAACCACAAAAAAGATCCAGGACTTGGAAGAAAAATTCACCAAAGAAATTGAAATACTGAAGAAAAATCAAACTGAACTCCTGGAAATGAAAAATTTATTCAAGGAGCTACAAAACACAGTGGAAAGTCTCAAGAGCAGGGTAGATCAAACAGAAGAAAGAATCTCAGAGATCGAAGATAACACTTTCCAATTAAATAAGGCAGTCACAGAGTTAAAACAAAGAAACATGAGAAATACTCATAGTCTACAAGAAATGTGGGATTATGTGAAGAAGCCTAACGTGAGAGTTATCGGCATTCCTGAGGGTGAAGAAGACAATAAGCAAGGGTTGAATAAAGTATCTGAAGATATAATTGAGGAAAATTTCCCAGGCCTTGCCAAATCTCTAGATACACAGGTTCAAGAAGCTCAAAGAACCTCTGAGAGATTCATACCAAATAGGAAGACACCACGTCATGTAGTTATCAGACTGACCAAAATATCCACTAACGAGGCCCTTCTTCAATCTGTAAGGAGAAAGAAACAAGTAACATACAAAGGAAAGCCCATCCGAATCACGCCAGATTTCTCAACTGAAACCTTACAAGCAAGAAGAGATTGGAGCCCCATTCTCACTCCTCTGAAACAGAATAATGCCCAGCCTAGAATCCTGTACCCAGATAAGCTCAGTTTTATATATGAAGGTGAAATTAAGACATTCTCAGATAAACAAAAACTCAGAGAATTCACCAAGACAAGAGCAGCTTTCCAAGAAGTATTCAAAACAGAGTTACACGTGGTCCAGCACAAGAAGGACCCTCGAATGTAACACTAATCAAGAGATAAATATGAAAACACAGTTATCATAATGGCTCAAGAGAGAAAACAGATCAATGAAATTCAACCCAACATGAGGAACAGCAATCTGTCTCGCTTATCAGTTCTCTCATTAAATGTGAATGGATTGAATTCCCCACTCAAGAGACATGGACTGGCCCAATGGATAAAAAAGATATAAGCCAAGTATCTGCTGTCTTCAGGAAACTCATCTAACCTGCAAGGATGCATTTAGACTGAAAATAAAAGGGTGGAAATCAATATTCCAAGCAAATGGAACCCAAAAGAAAGCTGGCGTGGCAGTTCTAATCTCCGATAACGTAGTTTTTAAATCAACAAAAGTAAAGAAAGACAAAGATGGTTACTATATACTGGTGAAGGGTACAATTCAACAAGAAGACATAACTATACTTAACATATATGCACCCGATCTAGGTGCACCCAGATTCATAAAGCAAACCCTACTTGATCTGAACCAAATGATAGATAACAACACTTTAGTAGCCAGAGATTTTAACACGCCACTGACAGTTCAAGACAGATCCTCCAAACAAAAAATAAACAAAGAAATATTGGACGTAAATAGAATGCTAGAACAAATGGGCCTGACTGACATCTACAGGACATTCTACCCAAATACCACTGAATATAAGTTCTTCTCATCAGCTCATGGGACATTCTCCAAGATTGACCATATCTTAGGACATAAAGAATGTCTTAAAAAATTTAAAAATATAGAAATAATACCATGCAGCTTCTCGGATCACAGTGGAATAAAAGTAACAATGAACCCTAACAGAAATCCTCATTTCTACTCAAAGTCATGGAAGCTAAATAACCTTCTCCTGAACAATCATTTTATAAATGAAGAAATCAAGTCAGAAATCAAAAGATTCTTTGAATTAAACGACAAAGGAGATACAACTTATCAAAATCTGTGGGACACAGCTAAAGCAGTCCTGAGAGGAAAATTTATTTCCATAAATGCCTATACCAAAAAGACAGAAAACTTACAAATAGACAATCTAATGAATAGACTCAAAGAGCTGGAGAAGAAAGAAGAGACCAAACCCAAACCCAGCAGAAGGAAATTATTAAGATTAAATCAGAACTAAATGAAAAGGACCATAAGGGAGCATAAGGGAGATTAAACCAAACCATAACGGAGATTAATAAAACCAAAAGTTGGTTCTTTGAAAAAATAAACAAAATTGACACACTTCTGGCTAAACTAACCAAGAGCAGAAAAGAAAAATCTCTTATAACCTCGATCAGGAACACGAAAGGAGTAATCACGACTGATGCCACAGAGATACATGATATCATCTATGAATTCTACAAAAATCTTTATGCACACAAATTAGAAAACCTGGAGGAAATGGACAAATTCTTATAAACACACGGCCTTCCCAGGCTCAACCAGGAAGAAATAGAATTCCTGAATAGACCGATATCTAGATCTGAAATTGAAACAGCAATAAAAAACCTTCCCAAAAAGAAAAGCCCTGGACCAGATGGGTTCACACCTGAATTCTACCATACCTACAAAGAAGAACTGGTGCCCATCGTACATAAACTATTCTCCAATATAGAGAAGGATGGGATTCTCCCCAACACTTTTTACCAAGCCAACATAATACTGATACCAAATCCAGGAAAGGATGCAACTAAAACAGAGAACTATAGACCAATTTCTCTTATGAATATAGATGCAAAAATTCTCAATAAAATTCTAACAAATCGAATCCAAGTGCTTATCAAAAAAATAATCCATCACGACCAAGTGGGCTTCATCCCAGAGATGCAGGGATGGTTTGACATATGGGAATGTAATTCATCACATAAATAGAAGCAAAAATAAAGATCAGATGATCCTCTCAATAGATGCAGAGAAAGCATTTGACAAAATTCAACACCCTTTTATGATAAGAACACTTAACAAAATAGGCATAGATGGGGCCTATATAAAAATGATACAAGCCATATACGACAAACCCTCAGCCAACATCATACTGAATGGGGAAAAACTGAAAGCATTCCCACTTCAAACTGGAACCAGACAAGGCTTACCACTGTCCCCATTACTTTTCTACATAGTATTGGAAGTCCTTGCAAGAGCTATCAGGCAAGAGAGCAGAATCAAGGGAGTTGAAATAGGGACAGAAGAGATCAAACTCTCACTCTTTGCTGATGATATGATGTTATATCTATAAAACCCCAAGGTTTCAACCAAGAGACTCCTGGAATTGATCAATGAATTCAGTAAAGTCTCAGGATACAAAATCAATACACACAAATCAGAGGCATTCATATATGCCAATAACAGTCAAATGGAAAACCAAATTAAGGACTCAATACCCTTCAAAATAGCAACAAAGAAAATAAAATACCTAGGAATTTATTTAACTAAGGAGGTAAAGGACCTCTATAGGGAGAACTATGAAACACTGAGGAAGGAAATTGCAGAACATGTAAATAGGTGGAAAACCATACCATGCTCATGGATCGGTAGAATCAACATTGTTAAAATGTCTATACTGCCCAAAGTTATCTACAGATTCAATGCAATCCTTATTAAATTACCAACATCTTTTTTCACAGACATAGAAAAAATAATTTTACGCTTTGTATGGAACCAGGGAAGACCCCGTTTAGCAAAAGCAATCTTAAACAACAAAAACAAAATGGGAAGTATTAATTTGCCAGACTTCAAACTATACTACAAGGCTGTGGTTCTTAAAACAGCCTGGTACTGGCACAAGTGCAGGGACACAGACCAGTGGAACAGAACAGAAAATCCCAATATAAAACCATCCTCATATAGCCATCTAATCTTTGACAAAGCAGACAAAAACATACTCTGGGGAAAAGATTCCTTATTTAATAAATGGTGCTGGGAAAACTGGATATCCACATGTAGAAGACTAAAACAGGACACATAACTCTCACCCCTCACAAAAATCAAATCACAGTGGTTAACAGACTTAAACCTAAGGTCAGAAACTATTAGAATTCTAGAAGAAAATGTAGGAAAGACTCTTACAGACATTGGCCTAGGCAAAGAATTTATGAAGAAGACCCCTAAAGCAATCACAGCAACAACAAAAATAAATAAATGGGACCTGATCAAATTAAAAAGCTTCTGCACAGCCAAAGAAACAGTCACGAGAGTAAATGGACAACCTACAGAATGGGAAAAAATTTTCGCATACTACACATCAGATAAAGGACTGATAACAAGAATCTATTTAGAACTCAGGAAAATCAGTAAGAAAAAATCAAACAACCCTATCAAAAAGTGGGCAAAGGACATAAATAGAAATTTTTCAAAAGAAGATATAAAAATGGCTAACAAACATATGAAAAAGTGTTCAACATCTCTAATCATCAGGGAAATGCAAATCAAAACCACAATGAGATATCACTTAACTCCAGTGGGAATGGCCTTTATCAAAAAGTCCCAAAACTATACATGTTGGTGTGGGTGTGGGGAGATAGGTACATTCATACACTGCTGGTGGGACTGTAAACTAGTGCAGCCCCTGTGGAAAGCAATGTGGAGATACCTTAAACAGATTCAAGTAGACCTACCATTCGATCCAGCAATTCCATTATTGGACATCTACCCAGAAGAACAAAAGTCATTCTATAAAAAAGACACCTGCACCTGAATGATTATAGCAGCACAATTCACAATCACAAAGATGTGGAAACAACCCAAATGCCCATCAATTCATGAATGGATTAGCAAAATGTGGTATATGTATACCATGGAATATTACTCAGCTATTAGAAATAATGGCGATATGGCATCTCTTTGGTTCTCCTGGAGAGAGCTGGATCCCATTCTATTAAGTGAAGTATCCCAAGAATGGAAAAATAAGTACCACATGTACTCACCAGCAAATTGGTTTCCCTGAGTGCACATTTGGGAACAACACCAATTGGGTATCGGACAGAGGTTGGGGCCGGGTGGAAGGGATGGGTGTATACCTACTTGATGAATGTGATGTGCACTGCCTGGGGAATGGACACCCTTCAAGTTCTAACTGGGGGGGATGGGGTGGGGGAGAGGAGGGGTGCACACCTACATGATGAATGTGATGTGCACTGACTAGGGAATGGACAAAATTGAAGCTCAGAATCGGGGGAAAGGGGAGGCATGGGGAATGTATATAGCCTGATCTTTTGTACCCCCATAATGAGCTAACAAACAAACAAACAAACAAAAAAGAATCGTTTGATTCATCAGCTGGGAATACACCATGGTTCTTTAAAGACCTCTATGCGTGGGCCCAGGTAACTGGCTAGTTCCAAGAAGTATGCCACAGAGCTTTTGAAATAACCACTACGTTGAGAATTATTTGCTAGTTTTTGCACCACCTTTCACCATAATTGTGATAAGGTTCGTCCGTGCCTCCTTCAACCCAAGATGGCTGGGGCGGACAAAACTATGCTGAGGCCTAGTTCACTTGGTGTTGCCGATAGTTGGTACTGGAGCCTGGCAAGAAGCCATGCTATTAAGAGTCATTCCACCATCCTTTCTCCATCATTTTAAAAGGCAGAACACCTTTTTCCAGTTATCATAAGAATGAGTTGCTGGAGGGGACGTTTTTGAGTGGGGTCGGGTGGTGCGTTGAGGGGAAGGCTCTCTGTCTGTCTGGTGGTTTGTCTTTATTATGCCCAAAGAGGAGAGGTGGGCATGTGTGTGGCAGGTGAAAAGTACGGATCCTGTTTCAGTCTTAGACTGAAACAGGATCCGCACTTTTCAGCCAGTTCCTTTACGAATCCTTTGATTCATCAGCTGGGAATCCACCATGGCTGTCGAGACCCCTCTATGTGTGGGCCCAGGTAACTGGCTAGTTCCAAGATGTATGCCGTAGAGCTTTTGAAATAACCACTACGTTGAGAATTGTTTGCCAGTTTTTGCAGCACCTTTGACCATAATTGTGATAAGGTTCATCTGTGCCTCCTTAAACCCAAGCAGGCTGCCACGGACAAAACTATGCTGAGGCCTAGCTCCCTTGGTGTACCGATACATTTTACTGGAGCCTGGCAAGAAGCCATTTTTTTTAAGTACAATTCCACCGTCTTTTCTCCATTATTTTAAAAGGCAGTGCACCTTTAGCCAGTTAGCATAAAGATGAGTCACTGGAGCGGCTTTTTGTGTGGGGTTGGGTGTGTGTGGGAGGGCAGGCCCTCTGTCAGTCCGGTGGTTTGTTTTTATTATTCCCAGAGAGGAGAAGCGGGCATGTATGTGGCAGGTGAAAACTTTGGATCCTGTTTCAGTCTGAAACAGTATCTCCGCTTTTGAGCCTGTTCCTTTTGGAATCCTTTAATTCATCAGTTGGGAATCCACCATGGTTCTCTAGACCTCCCTGAGCGTGGGCCCAGGTAACTGGCTAGTTCCAAGAAGTATGCCGCAGAGCTTTGGAAATAACCACTACATTGAGTATTATTTGCCAGTTTTTGCAGCAACTTTCACAATGATTGTGAAAAGGTTAGGCAGTGCATCCTGAAACCCAAGCTGGCTTCCACAGAAAAAACTACGGTTAGGCCAATCTCCCTTGGAGTTGCCGATAATTGGTACTGGTCCGTGGCAAGAAGCCATTCCTTTAAGTATCATTCCACCTTCCTTTCACAACTATTTTAAAAGGCAGAGCACCTATTGCCATTTAGCTTAAGGATGAGTCGCTGGAGGAAACGTTTTTGTGTGGGGTGGGAGAGGCAGAGCCAGGCCCTCTGTCAGTCCAGTGGTTTGTTTTTATTATCCCCGGAGAGGAGAAGTGGACATGTGTGTGGCAAGTGAAAAGTGTGGATCCTGTTTCAGTCTTAGACTGATACAGGATCGGCACTTTTCATCCTGTTCCTTTAAGAATCCTTTGCTTCATCAGCTGGGAATCCACCATAGTTCTCTACACCCCACTATGTGTGGGCCCACTTAACAGGCTAGTTCAAAGAAGTATGCCACAGAGCATTTGAAATAACCACTACCATGGAAATTATTTGCCAGCTTTTCCAGCACTTTTACCATAATTTTGATAAGGTTCATTTGTGCTTCCTTAAACCCTAGATGGCTTCCATGGACAAACCTATACTGAGGGTTCTCTCGCTTGGTGTTGCCAATACTTGGTACGGGAGTCTGACAAGAATCCAGTCTTTTAATTATCATTGCACCATCCTTTCTCCCTTATATTAAAAGGTGAGCAACTTTCGGCAGTTAGCATAAGGATGAGTCAACGGAGGGGATGTTTTTGGGTGGGATCGGGGTGGTTTGGGGGACAGTCCCTCTGTCAGTCTGGTTGTTTGTGTTTATTATGCCCAGACAGGGAAGTGGATATATTTGTGGCAGGTGAAATGTGCGGATCCTGTTTCAGTTAGACTGAAACAGTATCCGCACTTTTCAGCTGGTTCCATTAAAAATCCTTTGATTCATCAGCTGGGAATCCACCATGGTTCCTTAGAACCCTCCATGCATGGGCCCATGAACTGGCCTGTACCAAGATGTATGCTGCACAGCTTTTGAGATAAACACTACGTGTAGAATTATTTGCCAGTTTCTGCAGCACATATCACCATAATTGTGATAAGGATCGTCTGTGCCTCCTTAAACACAAGACGGCTGCCACGGAGAAAACTATGCTGAGGCCTAGGTCACTTGGATTTCACGACACTTGTTACTGGAGGCTGGAAGGAGGCCATTCTTTTAAGTATCATTCCACCATACTTTCCCCATTATTTTAAAATGCACGGAAACCTTTGCAAGTTAGCATAATAATTAGTAGCTGGAGGGGACATTTTTATTTGTGGGGTCGGTGTGGGTGGGGGGCGCAGGCCCTCTGTCAGTTCGCTGGATTGTTTTTATTTTCCCCAGACCGGAGAAGTGGGCATGTGTGTGGCAGGTGAAAAGTTCGGATCCCGTTTCTGTCTTAGACTGAAACAGAAACCGCACTTTTCACCCCGTTCCATTAAGAATCCCTTGCTTCATCAGCTGGGAATCCACCATGGGCCTCTAGACTGCTCTATGCGTGGGCCCAGTTAACTGGCTAGTTCAAAGAATTATGCCGCAGAGCTTTTCAAGTAACCACTACCATGAGAATTACTTGACCGCTTTTGCAGCACCTTTCACCATAATTGTGATAAGGTTCATCTATGCCTCCTTAAACCCAAGATGGCTGCCAGGGACAAACGTGTGCTGAGGCCTAGGTGACTTGCTGTTGCGAATACTTGTTATGGGAGTCTGGCAATAAGCCAGTCTTTTAGGTATAATTCCACCATTCTATGTCCATTATTTTAAAAGGCAGAGGACGTATTGCCAGATAGCATAAGGATCAGTTGCTGGAGGGCACGATTTTGTGTGGGGTGGTGGGGGGCGGGGGCAGGCCATCTGTCAATCCGATGGGTTGTTTTTGTTATCCCTAGAGAGGAGAAGTGGGCATGTGTGTTGCAGGCAAAAAGTCAGAATCCTGTTTCAGTCAGGATCTGCACTTTTCAGCCTGTTCCTTTAAGAATCCTTAGATTCATCACCTTGGAATCCACCATGGTTCTCTAGACCCCTCTATGCGTGGGCCCAGGTAACTGGCTTCTTCCAAGAAGTATGCCACAGAGCTTTTGAATTAAACAGTACGTTGAGAATTATTTGCCGGGTTTTCAGCACGTTTCACCATAATTATGATAAAGTTTGTATGTGCGTCCTTAAACCCAACATGGCTGCCACGGGCATAACTATGCTGAGGCGTAGCTGACTTGGTGTTGCCTATTTTTGTTAGTGGAGACTGACAAGAAGCCATTCTTCTAAGTATCACTCCACCGTCCTTTCTCCATTGTTTAAAAATGCAGGGAAATTTTGCAAGTTAGCATAATAATTAGTAGCTGGAGGGGAATGTTTTTGGGGGGGATCTGCGTGGGTGGAAGGGGGGCAGGCCCTTTGTCAGTTCGCTGGTTTGTTTTTATTATCCCCAGAGAGGAAAAGTGGGCATGTGTGTGGCAGGTGAAAAGTGTGCGTCCTGTTTCAGTCTTAGACAGACACAGGATCTGCACTTTTCACCCCGTTCCATTAAGAATCCTTTGCTTCATCAGCTGGGAATCCACCATGGTTCTCTAGACCCCTCTTTTAGTGCACACAGAAAACTGCCTGGTTCCAAGAAGTTTTCCTCAGAGCTTTTGAAATAACCACTACTATGGAAATTATTTGCCAGCTTTTCCAGCACTTTTACCATAATTTTGATAAGGTTCATCTGTGCTTCCTAAAACCCTAGATGGCAGCCACGGACAAACCTATGCTGACACCTAGGTCACTTCCTGTTGCCAATAATTGGTATGGGAGTCTGGCAAAAGGCCAGTATTTTAAGTATAATTCCACCATCCTATCTTCATTATTTTAAAACGCAGAGGACCTTTCGCCAGATAGCATAAGGATGAGTCGCTGGAGGGGACCTTTTTGTGTACAGTGTTGGGGGGCGGGGGAGGACATCTGTCAATCCGATTGATTGTTTTTATTATCCCTAGAGAGGAGAAGTGGGCATGTGTGTTGCAGGCAAAAAGTGCATATAGTGTTTCAGTCTCAGACTGAAACAGGATCCGCACTTTTCAGCCTGTTCCTTTAAGAATCCTTTGATTCATCACCTGGGAATCCATCATGGTTCTCTAGACCCCTCTATGCATGGGCCCAGAAAACTGACAGGTTCCAAGAAGTATTCCACAGAGCTTTTGAAAAAACCACTACGTTGAGAATTATTTGCCAGTTTTTGCAGCACCTTTCATCATAATTGTCATAAGGTTCGTCTCGAGATGGCTGCCATGGACAAAACTATGCTGAGGCCGAGCTCACTTTGTGTGGCTGATCCTTGGTACTGGAGACTGGAAAGAATACATTCTTTTAAGTATCATTTCACCATCCTTCTCCACTATTTTAAAAGTCAGAGCACCTTTTGGCAGTTAGAATAACAAGGAGTCGCTGGACGGGAAGTTTTTATGTGGGGTCTGGGGGCTGGTGCGGCAAGCCCTCCGCCAGTTCTGTGGTTTCTTTTTATTATCCCCAGAGAGGAGAAGTGGGCATGTGTTTGGCAGGTGAAAAGTGCAGATCCTGTTTCAGAGTATGAAACAGGATCCGCATGTTCATCCTGTTCCTTTAAGAATCCTTTGCTTCATCAGCTGGGAATCCACCATAGTTCTCTACACCGCACTATGCGTGGGCCCAGTTAACTGGCTAGTTCAAAGAAGTATGCCGCAGAGCTTTTGAAATAACCACTACCATGAGAATTATTTAACAGCTTTCGCAGCACCTTTTATTATAATTGTTATAAGGTTCATCTGTGTCTCCTTAAACCCAAGATGGCTGCCATGGACAAACCTATGCTGAGGCCTACGTCACTTGCTGTTGCCAATACTTGGTATGGGAATCTGGCAATAAGCCAGTCTTTTAGGTATAATTCTACCATCCTATCTCCAGTTTTTTAAAAGGCTTATGACCTTTCACCAGATAGCATAAGGACGAGTCGCTGGAGCAGACTATTTTGTGTGGGGTGGTGGGGGCCGGGGGCAGGGCATCTGTAAATCCGATGGGCTGTTTTTGTTATCCCTAGAGATGAGAAGGGCGAATGTGTGTTGCAGGCAAAATGTGCGGATCCTGTTTCACACTTAGACTGAAACAGGATCTGCACTTTTGAGCCTGTTCCTTTAAGAATCCTTTGATTCATCACCTGGGAATCCACCATGGTTCTCTAGACCTCTCTTTGCATGGGCACAGGTAACTGGCTTGTTCCAAGAAGTATGCGACAGAGCTTTTGAATTAACCAGTACTTTTAGAATTGTCAGGTTTTTAGCATGTTTAACCGTAATTGTGATAACGTTTGAATGTGCCTCCTTAAACCCAAGATGGCTGCCACGGATATAAATATGCTGAGGCATAGCTGACTTGTTGATGCCTATTTTTGTTAGTGGAGACTGACAAGAAGACATTCTTCTAAGTATCATCCCACCATCATTTTTCCATTGCGTAAAAATGGAGGGAAATTTTGCAAGTTAGTATTATAATTAGATGTAGCGTACGTATTTTTTTTTCTTTTTTTGTGGGGTAGGAGTGGATGGGCGTTTCAGGCCCTCTGTGAGTTCGCTGGTTTTCTTTTATTATCCCCAGAGAGGACAAGTGGGCATGTGTTTGGCAGGTGAAAAGTGTGGATTCTATTTCAGAGAATTAAACAGGATCCACATGGTCATCCCATTCCTTTAAGAATCCTTTGCTTCATCAGCTGGGAATCCACCATGGTTCTATATACTCCTCTATGCGTTGGCACAGGTAACTGGCTTGTTCCAAGAAGTATGCCGCAGAGCTTTTCAATTAACCAGTACGTTGAAAATTATTTGCAGGTTTTCAGCATTTCACCCTAATTGTAATAACGTTTGTATGTGCCTCCTGAAACCCAAGATGGCTGCCACGGACATAACTATGCTGAGGTGTAGCCGACTTGGTGTTGCCTATTTTTGTCCGGGGAGACTAACAAGAAGCCATTCTAAGTATAAGCCCACCGTCATTTTTCCATTGTTAAAAAATGCAGGGAAATTTTGCAAGTTAGCTTTATAATTAGTAGCTGGAGGGTACGTTTTTGTTTTTTTTTTTCGTCGGGTCGGTGTCGATGGGGGGGTCAGGCCCTCTATAAATTTGCTGGTTTGTTTTTATTATCCCCAGAGAGGGGAAGTCGGCATTTGATGGCAGCTGAAAAGTGCGGATACTCTTTCAGAGAATTAAACAGCATTCGCATGGTCATCCCGTTCCTTTAAGAATCCTGGAAGGGCGCGGTGGCTCACGCCTGTAATCCTAGCACTCTGGGAGGCCGAGGCGGGTGGATTGCTCGAGGTCAGGAGTTCGAGACCAGCCTGAGCAAGAGCGAGACCCCGTCTCTACTAAAAGTAGAAAGACATTATATGGACAACTAAAAATCTATATAGAAAACATTAGCCGGGCATAGTGGCGCATGCCTGTAGTCCCAGCTACTCGGGAGGCTGAGGCAGTAGGATCGTTTAAGCCGAGGAGTCTGAGGTTGCTGTGAACTAAGCTGACGCCACGGCACTCACTCTAGCCTGGGCAACAAATTGAGATTCTGTCTCAACAAAAAAAAAAAAAAAAAAAAAAGAATCCTTTGCTTCATCAGCTGGGAATCCACCATGGTTCTATATACTCCTCTATGCGTGGGCACAGGTACCTGGCTTGTTCCAAGAAGTATGCCGCAGAGCTTTTCAATTAACCACTACGTTGAAAATTATTTGCAGGTTTTCAGCGTTTCACCATAATTGTGATAAGGTTTGTATGTGCCTGCTGAAACCCAAGATGGCTGCCACGGACATAACTATGCTGAGGCGTAGCTCACTTGGTGTTTCCTACTTTTGTCAGTGGAGACTGACAAGAAGCCATTCTTTTAAGTATAATCCCACCATGATTTTTCCATTGTTTAAAACTGCAGGGAAATTGTGCAAGTTAGCATTATAATTAGTAGCTGGAGGGTACTTTTTTTTTTTTTTGTGGTGTCGGTGTGGATGGGGGTGCAAGGCCCTCTAGATGTTCACTGGTTTGTTTTTATTATCCCCAGAGAGGAGAAGTGGGCATGTTGTTTGCAGGTGAAAAGTGCGGATTCTGTTTCAAAGAATTAAACAGGATCCGCATGGTAATCCGCTTCCTTTAAGAATCCTTTGCTTCATCAGCTGGGAAACCACCATGGTTCTATATACTCCCGTATGGGTGGGCACAGGTGACTGGCTTGTTCCAAGAAGTATGCCACAGAGGTTTTCAAATAAAAAGTACATTGAAAATTATTTGCAGGTGTTCAGCGTTTCATCATAATTGCGACAACGTTTGTATGTGCCTTGAAACCCAAGATGGCTCCCACAGACATAACTATGCCGAGGCTTAGCTGACTTGGTTTTGCCGATTTTTATTAGCGGAGACTGACAAGAAGCCATTCTTCTAAGTATCATGCCGCCATCATTTTTTCGTTGGTTAAAAATGAAGGGAAATTTTGGAACTTAGCATTATAATTAGTAGCTGGAGGGTACGGTGTTTTTTTGTGTGTGTGGTCGATGTGGATGGGGGGGGTGAGGCCCTCTGTCAGTTCGCTGGTTAGTTTTTATTATCCCCAGAGAGGAGAAGTGGGGATGTGTATGGCAGGTGAAAAGGGCGGATTCTGTTTCAGAGAATTAACGATGATCCCCATGGTCATCCCGTTCCTTTAATAATCCTTTACTTCATCAGCTGGAAATCCACCATGGTTCTATATACTCCTCTTTGCGTGGGAACAGGTAACTGGCTTGTTCCAAGAAGTATGCCGCAGAGCTTTTCAATTAACCACTACGTTGAAAATTATTTGCAGGTGTTCAGCGTTTCACCATAATTGTGATAACGTTTGTTTGTGCCTCCTGAAACCCAAGATGGCTGCCACGAACATAACTATGCTGAGGCGTAGCTGACTTGGTTTTGCCTATTTTTGTTAGTGGAGACTGACAAGAATCCATTCTTCTAAGTATCATCTCACCATCATTTTTCCATTGTTTAAAAATGCAGGAAAATTTTGCAAGTTAGCATTATAATTAGTAGCTGGAGGCTACGGTTTTTTTTTTTTTTTTCCTGTGGGGTCGGTGTGGATGTGTTGGTCAGGCCTTCTGTCAGTTCGCTGGTTTGTTTTTATTATCCCCAGAGAGGAGAAGTGGGTATTAGTATGGCAGGTGAAAACTGCGGATCTGTTTCAGAGAATTAAACAGGATCCGCATGGTAAACCCGTTCCTTTAAGAATACTTTGCTTCATGAGCTGGGAATGCACCATGGTTCTATATACTTCTCTATGCGTGGGCACAGGAAACTGGCTTGTTCCAAGAAGTATGCCTCAGAGCTTTTCAATTAACCAGTATGTTGAAAATCCTTTGCAGGTTTTCAGCGTTTCACCATAATTGTGATGACGTGTGTATGTGCCTACTGAAACCAAATATGGCTGCTATGGACATAACTATGCTGAGGCGTAGCTGACTTGGTGTTGCCTATTTTTGTCAGTGGAGACTGACAAGAAGCCATTCTTCTAAGTATCATCCCACCATCATTTCTCCATTTTTTAAAAATGCAGGGAAATTTTGCAAATTGGCATTATAATTAGTAGCTGGAGGGTACTTAATTTTTTTGTGGGGTCGGTCAGGATGGGTGTTCAGGCCCTCTGTCAGATCTCAGGTTTGTTTTTATTATCGCCAGAGAAGAGTAGTGGGCATGTGTTTGGCAGGTGAAAAGTGCGGATTCTGTTTCAGAGAATTAAAAAGGATCCGCATGGTCATCTCATTCCTTTAAGAATACTTTGCTTCATCAGCTGGGAATCCACCATGGTTCTATATACTCCTCTATGTGTGGGCACAGGTAACTGGCTTGTTCCAAGAAGTATGCTGCAGAGCTTTTCAATTAAGCAGTACGATGAAAATTATTTGCAGGTTTTCAGCGTTTCACCATAATTTTGATAACGTTTGTATGTGCCTCCTGAAACCCAAGAAGGCTGCGACGGACATAACTATGCTGAGGAGTAGCTGACTTGGTGTTGCCTATTTTTGTTAGTGGAGACTGACAAGAAGCCATTCTTCTAAGTATCATCCCACCACCATGTTTCCATTGTTTTAAAATGCAGGGAAATTTTGCAAGTTAGCATTATAATTAGTAGATGGAGGGTACGGTTTTTTTTTGTGTGAGGTCGATGTGGATGGGCGGGGTTCAGGCCCTCTGTCAGTTCGCTGGTTAGTTTTTACTATCCCCAGAGAGGAGAAGTGGGCATGTGTTTGGCAGGTGAAAAGGGCGGATTCTGTTTCAGAGAATTAACGATGATCCCCATGGTCATCCCGTTCCTTTAATAATCCTTAACTTCATCAGCTGGAAATCCACCATGGTTCTATATACTCCTCTTTCCGTGGGAACAAGTAACTAGCTTCTTCCAAGAAGTATGCCGCAGAGCTTTTCAACTAACCACTATGTTGAAAATTATTTGCAGGTGTTCAGCGTTTCACCATAATTGTGATAACGTTTGTTTGTGCCTCCTGAAACCCAAGAAGGCTGCGACGGACATAACTATGCTGCGGAGTAGCTGACTTGGTGTTGCCTATTTTTGTTAGTGGAGACTGACAAGAAGCCATTCTTCTAAGTATCATCCCACCACCATTTTTCCATTGTTTTAAAATGCAGGGAAATTTTGCAAGTTAGTATTATAATTAGTAGCTGGAGGGTACTTTTTTTTTTTTGTGGGGTCGGTGTGGATGGGGGTGCAAGGCCCTCTAGATGTTCGCTGGTTTGTTTTTATTATCCCCAGAGAGGAGAAGTGGGCATGTTGTTGGCAGGTGAAAAGTGCGGATTCTGTTTCAAAGAATTAAAAAGGATCCGCATGGTCATCCGCTTCCTTTAAGAATCCTTTGCTTCATCAACTGGGAAACCACCATGGTTCTATATACTCCCGTATGGGTGGGCACAGGTTACTTGCTTGTTCCAAGAAGTATGGCCCAGAGCTTTTCAAATAAAAAGTACATTGAAAATTATTTGCAGGTGTTCAGCGTTTCATCTTAATTGCGACAACGTTTGTATGTGCCTTGAAACCCAAGATGGCTGCCACAGACATAACTATACTGAGGCGTAGCTGACTTGGTTTTGCCGATTTTTGTTAGTGGAGACTGACAAGAAGCCATTCTTCTAAGGATCATGCCGCCATCATTTTTCCGTTGGTTAAAAATCAAGGGAAATTTTGGAAGTTAGCATTATAATTAGTAGCTGGAGGGTACGGTTTTTTTTTTTGTGTGTGGTCGATGTGGATGGGGGGGTCAGGCCCTCTGTCAGTTAGCTGATTAGTTTTTATTATCCCCAGAGAGGAGAAGTGGGCATGTGTTTGGCAGGTGAAAAGGGCGGATTCTGTTTCAGAGAATTAACGATGATCCCCATGGTCATCCCGTTCCTTTAATAATCCTTTACTTCATCAGCTGGAAATCCACCATGGTTCTATATACTCCTCTTTGCGTGGGAACAGGTACCTGGCTTGTTCCAAGAAGTATGCTGGAGAGTTTTCAAATTAACCAGTACGTTGAAAATTATTTGCAGGTGTTCAGCTTTTCACCATAATTGTGATAACGTTTGTTTGTGCCTCCTGAAACCCAAGATGGCTGCCACGAACATAACTATGCTGAGGCGTAGCTGACTTAGTTTTGCCTATTTTTGTTAGTGGAGACTGACAAGAATCCATTCTTCTAAGTATCATCTCACCATCATTTTTCCATTGTTTAAAAATGCAGGAAAATTTTGCAAGTTAGCATTATAATTAGTAGCTGGAGGGTACTTTTTTTTTTTTTTTGTGGGGTCAGTGTGGATGGGTTGGTCAGGCCATCTGTCAATTCACTGGTTTGTTTTTATTATCCCCAGAGAGGAGAAGTGGGTATGTGTTTGAGAGGTGAAAAGGGCGGATTCTGTTTCAGAGAATTAACGATGATCCCCATGCTCATCCCGTTCCTTTAGTAATCCTTAACTTCATCAGCTGGAAATCCACCATGGTTCTATATACTCCTCTTTACGTGGGAACAAGTAACTGGCTTGTTCCAAGAAGTATGCCGCAGAGATTTTCAATTAACCACTACGTTGAAAATTATTTGCAGGTGTTCAGCATTTCACCATAATTGTGATAACGTTTGTTTGTGTCTCCTGAAACCCAAGAAGGCTGCGACGGACATAACTATGCTGCGGAGAGGCTGACTTGGTGTTGCCTATTTTTGTTAGTGGAGACTGACAAGAAGCCATTCTTCTAAGTATCATCCCACCACCATTTTTCCATTGTTTTAAAATGCAGGGAAATTTTGCAAGTTAGTATTATAATTAGTAGCTGGAGGGTACTTTTTTTTTTTGAGGGGTCGGTCAGGATGGGTGTTCAGGCCCTCTGTCAGATCGCTGGTTTGTTTTTATTATTTCCAGAGAAGAGTAGTGGGCATGTGTTTGGCAGGTGAAAAGTGCGGATTCTGTTTCAGAGAATTAAACAGGATCCGCATGGTCATCTCATTCCTTTAAGAATCCGTTGCTTCATCAGCTGGGATTCCACCATGTTTCTATATACTCCTCTATGCGTGGGCACAGGTACCTGGCTTGTTCCAAGAAGTATGCCAAAGAGATTTTCAATTAACCACTACGTTGAAAATTATTTGCAGGTTTTCAGCGTTTCATCATAATTTTCATAACGTTTGTATGTGCCTCCTGAAACCCAAGAAGGCTGCGACGGACATAACTATGCTGCGGAGAGGCTGACTTGGTGTTGCCTATTTTTGTTAGTGGAGACTGACAAGAAGCCATTCTTCTAAGTATCATCCCACCACCATTTTTCCATTGTTTTAAAATGCAGGTAAATTTTGCAAGTTAGCATTATAATTAGTATCTGGAGGGTACGGTTTCTTTTTTGTGTGTGGTCGATGTGTATGGGGGGGTCAGGCCCTCTGTCAGTTCGCTGGTTATTTTTTATTATCCCCAGAGAGGAGAAGTGGGCATGTGTTCGGCAGGTGAAAAGGGCGGATTCTGTTTCAGAGAATTAACGATGATCCCCATGGTCATCCCGTTCCTTTAATAATCCTTTACTTCATCAGCTGGAAATCCACCATGGTTCTATATACTCCTCTTTGCGTGGGAACAGGTAACTGGCTTGTTCCAAGAAGTATGCCGCAGAGCTTTTCAATTAACCACTAGGTTGAAAATTATTTGCAGGTGTTCAGCGTTTCACCATAATTGTGATAACGTTTGTTTGTGCCTCCTGAAACCCAAGAAGGCTGCGACGGACATAACTATGCTGAGGAGTAGCTGACTTGGTGTTGCCTATTTTTTTTGGTGGAGACTAGCAAGAAGCCATTCTTCTAAGTATCATGCCACCACCATTTTTCCATTGTTTTAAAATGCAGGGAAATTTTGCAAGTTAGCATTATAATTAGTAGCTGGAGGGTACGGTATTTTTTTTTGTGTGGTCGATGTGGATGGGGGCTCAGGCCCTCTGTCAGTTCGCTGGTTAGTTTTTATTATCCCCAGAGAGGAGAAGTGGGCATGTGTTTGGCAGGTGAAAAGGGCGGATTCTGTTTCAGAGAATTAACGATGATCCCCATGGTCATCCCGTTCCTTTAATAATCCTTTACTTCATCAGCTGGAAATCCACCATGGTTCTATATACTCCTCTTTGCGTGGGAACAGGTAACTGGCTTGTTCCAAGAAGTATGCCGCAGAGCTTTTCAATTAACCACTACGTTGAAAATTATTTGCAGGTGTTCAGCGTTTCACCATAATTGTGATAACGTTTGTTTGTGCCTCCTGAAACCCAAGATGGCTGCCACGAACATAACTATGATGAGGCGTAGCTGACTTGGTGTTGCCTATTTTTGTTAGTGGAGACTGACAAGAATCCATTCTTCTAAGTATCATCTCACCATCATTTTTCCATTGTTTAAAAATGCAGGAAAATTTTGCAAGTTAGCATTATAATTAGTAGCTGGAGGCTACGGTGTTTTTTTTTTTTTTTTCCTGTGGGGTCGGTGTGTATGTGTTGGTCAGGCCCTCTGTCAGATCGCTGGTTTGTTTTTATTATCCCCAGAGAGGAGAAGTGGTTATTAGTATGGCAGGTGAAAACTTCGGATCTGTTTCAGAGAATTAAACAGGATCCGCATGGTAATCCCGTTCCTTTAAGAATCCTTTGCTTCATCAGCTGGGAATCCACCATGGTTCTATATACTTCTCTATGCGTGGGCACAGGAAACTGGCTTGTTCCAAGAAGTATGCCGCAGAGCTTTTCAATTAACCAGTATGTTGAAAATCCTTTGCAGGTTTTCAGCGTTTCACCATAATTGTGATAAGGTGTGTATGTGCCTACTGAAACCAAATATGGCTGCTACGGACATAACTATGCTGAGGCGTAGCTGACCTGGTGTTGCCTATTTTTGTCAGTGGAGACTGACAAGAAGCCATTCTTGTAAGTATCATCCCACCATCATTTCTCCATTGTTTAAAAATGCAGGGAAATTTTGCAAATTGGCATTATAAATAGTAGCTGGAGGGTACTTTTTTTGTGTGGGGTCGGTCAGGATGGGTGTTCAGGCCCTCTGTGAGATCGCTGGTTTGTTTTTATTATCCCCAGAGAAGAGTAGGGGGCATGTGTTTGGCAGGTGAAAAGTGCGGATTCTGTTTCAGAGAATTAAACAGGATCTGCATGGTCATCTCATTCCTTTAAGAATCCTTTGCTTCATCAGCTGGGATTCCACCATGTTTCTATATACTCCTCTATGCGTGGGCACAGGTACCTGGCTTGTTCCAAGAAGTATGCTGGAGAGTTTTCAAATTAACCAGTACGTTGAAAATTATTGGCAGGTTTTCAGCGTTTCACCATAATTTTGATAACGTTTGTATGTGCCTCCTGAAACCCAAGAAGGCTGCGACGGACATAACTATGCTGAGGAGTAGCTGACTTGGTGTTGCCTATTTTTCTTAGTGGAGACAGACAAGAAGCCATTCTTCTAAGTATCATCCCACCACCATTTTTCCATTGTTTTAAAAGGCAGGGAAATTTTGCAAGTTAGCAATATAATTAGTAGCTGGAGAGTACGGTTTTTTTTTGTGTGTGGTCGATGTGGATGGGGGGGTCAGGCCCTTTGTCAGTTCGCTGGTTAGTTTTTATTATCCCCAGAGAGGAGAAGTGGGCATCTGTTTGGCAGGTTAAAAGGGCGGATTCTGTTTCAGAGAATTAACGGTGATCCCCATGGTCATCCCGTTCCTTTAATAATCCTTTACTTCATCAGCTGGAAATCCACCATGGTTCTATATACTCCTCTTTGCGTGGGAACAGGTAACTGGCTTGTTCCAAGAAGTATGCCACAGAGCTTTTCAATTAACCACTACGTTGAAAATTATTTGCAGGTGTTCAGCGTTTCACCATAATTGTGATAACGTTTGTTTGTGCCTCCTGAAACCCAAGAAGGCTGCGACGGAGATAACTATGCTGAGGAGCAGCTTACTTGGTGTTGCCTATTTTTGTTAGTGAAGACTGACAAGAAGCCATTCTTCTAAGTATCATCCCACCACCATTTTTCCATTGTTTTAAAATGCAGGGAAATTTTGCAAGTTAGCATTATAATTAGTAGCTGGAGGGTACGGTTTTTTTCTGTGTGTGTGGTCGATGTGGATGCGGGGGTCAGGCCCTCTGTCAGTTCGCTGGTTAGTTTTTATTATCCACAGAGAGGAGAAGTGGTCATGTGTTTGGCAGGTGAAAAAGGCGGATTCTGTTTCAGAGAATTAACGATGATCCCCATGCTCATCCCGTTCCTTTAATAATCCTTTACTTCATCAGCTGGAAATCCACCATAGTTCTATATACTCCTCTTTGCGTTGGAACAGGTAACTGGCTTGTTCCAAGAAGTATGCCGCAGAGCTTTTCAATTAACCACTACGTTGAAAATTATTTGCAGGTGTTCAGCGTTTCACCATAATTGTGATAACGTTTGTTTGTGCCTCCTGAAACCCAAGATGGCTGCCACGAACATAACGATGCTGAGACGTAGCTGATTTGGTTTTGCCTATTTTTGTTAGTGGATACTGACAAGAATCCATTCTTCTAAGTATGATCTCACCATCATTTTTCCATTGTTTAAAAATGCAGGAAAATTTTGCAAGTTAGCATTCTAATTAGTAGCTGGAGGCTTCGGTGTTTTTTTTTTTTTTTCCTGTGGGGTCGGTGTGGATGTGTTCGTCAGGCCCTCTGTCAGGTCGCTGGTTTGTTTTTATTATTCCCAGAGAGGAGAAGTGCGCATGTGTTTGGCAGGTGAAAAGTTCGGATTCTATTTCAGAGAATGAAACAGGATCCGCATGCTCATCCCGTTCCTTTAGGAAACTTTTGCTTCATCAGCTGGGAATCCACCATGGTTCTATATACTCCTCTATGTGTGGGCACAGGTAACTGGCTTGTTCCAAGAAGTATCCCGCAGAGCTTTTCAATTAACCAGTACGTTGAAAATCCTTTGCAGGTTTTCAGCGTTTCACCATAATTGTGATAACGTGTGTATGTGCCTACTGAAACCAAATTTGGCTGCTACGGACATAACTATGCTGAGGCGTAGCTGACTTGGTGTTGCCTATTTTTGTCAGTGGAGACTGACAAGAAGCCATTCTTCTAAGTATCATCCCACCATCATTTTTCCATTGTTTAAAAATGTAGGGAAATTTTGCAAGTTAGCATTATAATTAGTACTTGGAGGGTACTTTTTTTTTTTTTTGTGGGGTCAGTGTGGATGGGTTGGTCAGGCCCTCTGTCAGTTCGCTGCTTTGTTTTTATTATCCCCAGAGAGGAGAAGTGGCTATTAGTATGCCAGGTGAAAACTGCGGATCTGTTTCAGAGAATTAAACAGGATCCGCATGGTAATCCCGTTCCTTTCAGAATCCTTTGCTTCATGAGCTGGGAATCCACCATGGTTCTATATACTTCTCTATGAATGGGCACAGGAAACTGGCTTGTTCCAAGAAGTATGCCTCAGAGCTTTTCAATTAACCAGTATGTTGAAAATCCTTTGCAGGTTTTCAGCGTTTCACCATAATTGTGATAACGTGTGTATGTGCCTAGTGAAACCAAATATGGCTGCTACGGACATAACTATGCTGAGGCATAGCTGACCTGGTGTTGCCTATTTTTGTCAGTGGAGACTGACAAGAAGCCATTCTTCTAAGTATCATCTCACCATCATTTCTCCATTGTTTAAAAATGCAGGGAAATTTTGCAAATTGGCATTATAATTAGTAGCTGGAGGGTACTTTTTTTTTTGTGGGGTCCGTCAGGATGGGTGTTCAGGCCCTCTGTCAGTTCGCTGGTTAGTTTTTATTATCCCCAGAGAGGAGAAGTGGGCATGTGTTTGGCAGGTGAAAAGGGCGGATTCTGTTTCAGAGAATTAACGATGATCCCCATGGTCATCCCGTTCCTTTAATAATCCTTAACTTCATCAGCTGAAAATCCACCATGGTTCTATATACTCCTCTTTGCGTGGGAACAGGTAAGTGGCTTGTTCCAAGAAGTATGCCGCAGAGCTTTTCAATTAACCAGTACGTTGAAAATTATTTGCAGGTGTTCAGCGTTTCACCATAATTGTGATAACGTTTGTTTGTGCCTCCTGATACCCAAGAAGGCTGCGACGGACATAACTATGCTGAGGAGTAGCTGACTTGGTTTTGCCTATTTTTGTTAGTGGAGACTGACAAGAAGCCATTCTTCTAAGTATCATCCCACCACCATTTTTCCATTGTTTTAAAATGCAGGGAAATTTTGCAAGTTAGCATTATAATTAGTAGCTGGAGGGTACGGTTTTTTTTTTGTGTGTGTGGTCGATGTGGATGGGGGGGTCAGGCCCTCTGTCAGTTCGCTGGTTAATTTTTATTATCCCCAGAGAGGAGAAGTGGGCATGTGTTTGGCAGGTGAAAAGGGCGGATTCTGTTTCAGAGAATTAACGATGATTCTCATGGTCATCCCATTCCTTTAATAATCCTTTACTTCATCAGCTGGAAATCCACAATGGTTCTATATACTCCTCTTTGCGTGGAAACAGGTAACTGGCTTGTTCCAAGAAGTATGCCGCAGAGCTTTTCAATTATCCAGTACCTTGAAAATTATTTGCAGGTGTTCAGCGTTTCACCATAATTGTGATAACGTTTTTTTGTGTCTCCTGAAACCCAAGATGGCTGCCACGAACATAACGATGCTGAGGCGTACCTGACTTGGTTTTGCCTATTTTTGTTAGTGGAGACTGACAAGAATCCATTCTTCTAAGTATCATCTCACCATCATTTTTCCATTGTTTAAAAATGCAGGAAAATTTTGCAAGTTAGCATTATAATTAGTAGCAGGAGGCTACGGTGTATTTTTTTTTTTTTTTTTTCCTGTGGGGTCGGTGTGGATGGGTTGTTCAGGCCATCTGTCAATTCACTGGTTTGTTTTTATTATCCCCAGAGAGGAGAAGTGGGCATGTGTTTGGCAGGTGAAAAGTGCGGATTCTGTTTCAGAGAATTAAACAGGATCCGCATGGTCATCTCATTCCTTTAAGAATCCTTTGCTTCATCAGCTGGGATTCCACCATGTTTCTATATACTCCTCCATGCGTGGGCACAGGTACCTGGCTTGTTCCAAGAAGTATGCCGCAGAGCTTTTCAATTAACCACTACGTTGAAAATTATTTGCAGGTTTTCAGCGTTTCACCATAATTTTGATAACGTTTGTATGTGCCTCCTGAAACCCAAGAAGGCTGCGACGGACCTAACTATGCTGAGGAGTAGATGACTTGGTGTCGCCTATTTTTGTTAGTGTAGACAGACAAGAAGCCATTCTTCTAAGTATCATCCCACCACCATTTTTCCATTGTTTTAAAATGCAGGCAAATTTTGCAATTTTGCATTATAATTAGTAGCTGGAGGGTACGGTTTTTTTGTGTGTGTGGGCGATGTATGGGGGGGTCAGGCCCTCTGTCAGTTCGCTGGTTAGTTTTTATTATAACCAGAGAGGAGAAGTGGGCATGTGTTTGGCAAGAGAAAAGGGCGGATTCTGTTTCAGAGAATTAACGATGATCCCCATGGTCATCCCGTTCCTTTAATAATCCTTTACTTCATCAGCTGGAAATCCACCATGGTTCTATACACTCCTCTTTGCGTGGGAACAGGTAAGTGGCTTGTTCCAAGAAGTATGCCGCAGAGCTTTTCAATTAACCAGTACGTTGAAAATTATTTGCAGGTGTTCAGCGTTTCACCATAATTGTGATAACGTTTGTTTGTGCCTCCTGAAACCCAAGAAGGCTGCGACGGACATAACTATGCTGAGGAGTAGCTGACTTGGTGTTGCCTATTTTTGTTAGTGGAGACTGACAAGAAGCCATTCTTCTAAGTATCATCCCACCACCATTTTTCCATTGTTTTAAAATGCAGGGAAATTTTGCAAGTTAGCATTATAATTAGTAGCTGGAGGGTACGGTTTTTTTTTGTGTGTGGGCGATGTGGATTGGGGGCCAGGCCCTCTGTCAGTTCGCTGGTTAGTTTTTATTATAACCAGAGAGGAGAAGTGGGCATGTGTTTGGCAGGAGAAAAGGGCGGATTCTGTTTCAGAGAATTAACGATGATCCCTATGGTCATCCCGTTCCTTTAATAATCCTTTACTTCATCAGCTGGAAATCCACCATGGTTCTATATACTCCTCTTTGCGTGGGAACAGGTAACTAGCTTGTTCCAAGAAGTATGCCGCAGAGCTTTTCAATTAACCACTACGTTGAAAATTATTTGCAGGTGTTCAGCGTTTCACCATAATTGTGATAACGTTTGTTTGTGCCTCCTGAAACCCAAGAAGGCTGCGAAGGACATAACGATGCTGAGTCGTAGCTGACTTGGTTTTGCCTATTTTTGTTAGTGGAGACTGACAATAATCCATTCTTCTAAGTATCATCTCACCATCATTTTTCCATTGTTTAAAAATGCAGGTAAATTTTGCAAGTTAGCATTATAATTAGTAGCTGGAGGCTACGGTGTTTTTTTTTGTGTTTCCTGTCGGGTCGGTGTGGATGTCTTGGTCAGGCCCTCTGTCAGTTCGCTGGTTTGTTTTTATTATCCCCAGAGAGGAGAAGTGGGTATTAGTATGGCAGGTGAAAACTGCAGATCTGTTTCAGAGAATTAAACAGGATTCGCATAGTAATCCCGTTCCTTTAAGAATCCTTTGCTTCATGAGCTGGGAATCCACCATGATTCTATATACTTCTCTATGCGTGGGCACAGAAAACTGGCTTGTTCCAAGAAGTATGCCTCAGAGCTTTTCAATTAACCAGTATGTTGAAAATCCTTTGCAGGTTTTCAGCGTTTCACCATAATTGTGATAAAGTGTGTATGTGTCTCCTGAAACCAAATATGGCTGCTACGGACATAACTATGCTGAGGCGTAGCTGACTTGGTGTTGCCTATTTTTGTCAGTGGAGACTGAAAAGAAGCCATTCTTCTAAGTATCATCCCACCATCATTTCTCCATTGTTTAAAAATGCAGGGAAATTTTGCAAATTGGCATTATAATTAGTAGCTGGAGGGTCCTTTTTTTTTTTGTGGGGTCAGTCAGGATGGGTGTTCAGGCCCTCTGTCAGATCACTGGTTTGTTTTTATTGTCCCCAGAGAATAGTAGTGGGCATGTGTTTGGCAGGTGAAAAGTGCGGATTCTGTTTCAGAGAATTAAACAGGAGCCGCATGGTCATCTCATTCCTTTAAGAATCCTTTGCTTCATCAGCTGGGATTCCACCATGTTTCTATATACTCCTCCATGCGTGGGCACAGGTACCTGGCTTGTTCCAAGAAGTATGCTGGAGAGTTTTCAAATTAACCAGTACGTTGAAAATTATTTGCAGGTTTTCAGCGTTTCACCATAATTGTGATAAAGTTTGTATGTGCCTCCTGAAACCCAAGAAGGCTGCGACGGACATAACTATGCTGAGGAGTAGCTGACTTGGTGTTGCCTATTTTTGTTAGTGGAGACAGACAAGAAGCCATTCTTCTAAGTATCATGCCACCACCATTTTTCCATTGTTTTAAAATGCAGGGAAATTT
The DNA here is from genome assembly GCF_041146395.1 of Eulemur rufifrons. Lineage (NCBI taxonomy): Eukaryota > Metazoa > Chordata > Mammalia > Primates > Lemuridae > Eulemur > Eulemur rufifrons. The sequence continues at coordinate 39,356,459 of NC_090992.1, read as the reverse complement.
TGCAAGTTAGCATTATAATTAGTAGCTGGAGGGTACGGTTTTTTTGTGTGTGTAGGCGATGTGGATGGGGGGGTCAGGCTCTCTGTCAGTTCGCTGGTTAGTTTTTATTATAACCAGAGAGGAGAAGTGGGCATGTGTTTAGCAGGAGAAAAGGGCGGATTCTGTTTCAGAGAATTAACGATTATCCCCATGGTCATCCCGTTCCTTTAATAATCCTTTACTTCATCAGCTGGAAATCCACCATGGTTCTATATACTCCTCTTTGCGTGGGAACAGGTAACTGGCTTGTTCCAAGAAGTATGCCGCAGAGCTTTTCAATTAACCACTACGTTGAAAATTATTTGCAGGTGTTCAGCGTTTCACCATAATTGTGATAACGTTTGTTTGTGCCTCCTGAAACCCAAGATGGCTGCCACGAACATAACTATGCTGAGGCATAGCTGACTTGGTTTTGCCTATTATTGTTAGTGGAGACTGACAAGAATACATTCTTCTAAGTATCCTCTCACCATCATTTTTCCATTGTTTAAAAATGCAGGAAAATTTTGCAAGTTAGCATTATAATTAGTAGCTGGAGGCTACGGTGTATTTTTTTTTTTTTTTTCCTGTGGGGTTGGTGTGGATGTGTTGGTCAGGCCCTTTGTCAGTTCGCTGGTCTTTTTTTTATTATCCCCAGAGAGGAGAAGTGGGTATTAGTATGGCAGGTGAAAAGTGCGGATCAGTTTCAGAGAATTAAACAGGATCCGCATGGTAATCCCGTTCCTTTAAGAATCCTTTGCTCCATGAGCTGGGAATCCACCATGGTTCTGTATACTTCTCTATGAGTGGGCACAGGAAACTGGTTTGTTCCAAGAAGTATGCCTCAGAGCTTTTCAATTAACCAGTATGTTGAAAATCCTTTGCAGGTTTTCAGCGTTTCACCATAATTGTGATAACGTGTGTATGTGTCTCCTGAAAGCCAATATGGCTGCCAAGGACATAAGTATACTGAGGCGTAGCTGACTTCGTTTTGCCTATTTTTGGTAGTGGAGACTGACAAGAAGCCATTCTTCTAAGAAGCATCCCACCATCATTTTTCCTTTGTTTAAAAATGCAGGGAAATTTTGCAAGTTAGCATTATAATTAGTAGCTGGAGGGTATTTTTTTTTGTGTGTGTGTTGTCAGTGTGGATGGGTTGGTCAGGCCATCTGTCAATTCACTGGTTTGTTTTTATTATCCCCAGAGAGGAGAAGTGGGCATGTGTTTGGCAGGTGAAAAGTGCGGATTCTGATTCAGAGAATTAAACAGGATCCGCATGGTCATCTCATTCCTTTAAGAATCCTTTGCTTCATCAGCTGGGATTCCACCATGTTTCTATATACTCCTCTATGCGTGGGCACAGGTACCTGGTTTGTTCGAAGAAGTATGCCGCAGAGCTTTTCAATTAACCCCTACGTTCAAAATTATTTGCAGGTGTTCAGCGTTTCACCATAACTGTGATAAAGTTTGTTTGTGCCTCCTGAAACCCAAGATGGCTGCCACGAACATAACGATGCTGAGGCGTAGCTGATTTGGTTTTGCCTATTTTTGTTAGTGGAGACTGACAAAAATCCATTCTTCTAAGTATCATCTCACCATCATTTTTCCATTGTTTAAAAATGCAGGAAAATTTTGCAAGTTAGCATTATAATTAGTAGCTGGAGGCTACGGTGTTTTTTTTTTTTTTTCCTGTAGGGTCGGTGTAGATGTGTTGGTCAGGCCCTCTGTCAGTTCGCTGGTTTGTTTTTATTATCCCCAGAGAGGAGAAGTGGGTATTAGTATGGCAGGTGAAAACTGCGGATCTGTTTCAGAGAATTAAACAGGATCCGCATGGTAATCCCGTTCCTTTAAGAATCCTTTGCTTCATGAGTTGGGAATCCACCATGATTCTATATACTTCTCTATGCGTGGGCACAGGAAACTGGCTTGTTCCAAGAAGTATGCCTCAGAGCTTTTCAATTAACCAGTATGTTGAAAATCCTTTGGAGGTTTTCAGCGTTTCACCATAATTGTGATAACGTGTGTATATGTCTCCTGAAACCAAATATGGCTGCTAAGGACATAACTATGCTGAGGCGTAGCTGACTTGGTGTTGCCTATTTTTGTCAGTGGAGACTGACAAGAAGCCATTCTTCTAAGTATCATCCCACCATCATTTCTCCATTGTTTAAAAATGCAGGGAAATTTTGCAAATTGGCATTATAATTAGTAGCTGGAGGGTACTTTTTTTTTTTGTGGGGTCGGTCAGGATGGGTGTTCAGGCCCTCTGTCAGATCGCTGGTTTGTTTTTATTATCCCCAGAGAAGAGTAGTGGGCATGTGTTTGGCAGGTGAAAAGTGCGGATTCTGTTTCAGAGAATTAAACAGGATCCCCATGGTCATCTCATTCCTTTAAGAATCCTTTGCTTCATCAGCTGGGATTCCACCATGTTTCTATATACTCCTCTATGCGTGGGCACAGGTACCTGGCTTGTTCCAAGAAGTATGCTGGAGAGTTTTCAAATTAACCAGTACGTTGAAAATTATTTGCAGGTTTTCAGCGTTTCACCATAATTTTGATAAAGTTTGTATGTGCCTCCTGAAACCCAAGGAGCTGCGACGGACATAACTATGCTGAGGAGTAGCTGACTTTGTGTTGCCTATTTTTGTTAGTGGAGACAGACAAGAAGCCATTCTTCTAAGTATCATCCCACCACCATTTTTCCATTGTTTTAAAATGCAGGGAAATTTTGCAAGTTAGCATTATAATTAGTAGCTGGAGGGTACGGTTTCTTTTTTGTGTGTGGTCGATGTGGATGGGTAGGGTCAGGCCCTTTGTCAGTTCGCTGGTTAGTTTTTATTATCCCCAGAGAGGAGAAGTGGGCATGTGTTTGGCAAGAGAAAAGGTAGGATTCTGTTTCAGAGAATTAATGATGATCCCCATGGTCATCCCGTTCCTTTAATAATCCTTTACTTCATCAGCCGGAAATCCACCATGGTTCTATATACTCCTCTTTGCGTGGGAACAGGTAACTGACTTGTTCCAAGAAGTATGCCGCAGAGGTTTTCAAATTAACCAGTACGTTGAAAATTATTTTCAGGTTTTCAGCGTTTCACCATAATTTTGATAACGTTTGTATGTGCCTCCTGAAACCCAAGAAGACTTCGACGGACATAACTATGCTGAGGAGTAGCTGACTTGGTGTTGCCTATTTTTGTTAGTGGAGACAGACAAGAAGCCATTCTTCTAAGTATCATCCCACCACCATTTTTCCATTGTTTTAAAATGCAGGGAAATTTTGCAAGTTAGCATTATAATTAGTAGCTGGAGGGTACGGTTTATTTTTGTGTATGGGCGATGTGGAAGGGGGGGTCAGGCCCTCTGTCAGTTCGCTGGTTAGTTTTTATTATAACCAGAGAGGAGAAGTGGGCATGTGTTTGGCAGGAGAAAAGGGCCGATTCTGTTTCAGAGAATTAACGATGATCCCCATGGTCATCCCGTTCCTTTAATAATCCTTTACTTCATCAGCTGGAAATCCACCATGGTTCTATATACTCCTCTTTGCGTGGGAACAGGTAACTGGCTTGTTCCAAGAAGTATGCCGCAGAGCTTTTCAATTAACCACTACGTTGAAAATTATTTGCAGGTGTTCAGCGTTTCACCATAATTGTGATAACGTTTGTTTGTGCCTCCTGAAACCCAAGATGGCTGCCACGAACGTAACTATGCTGAGGCATAGCTGACTTGGTTTTGCCTATTTTTGTTAGTGGAGACTGACAAGAATCCATTTTTCTAAGTATCCTCCCACCATCATTTTTCCATTGTTTAAAAATGCAGGAAAATTTTGCAAGTTAGCATTATAATTAGTAGCTGGAGGCTACGGTGTTTTTTTTTCCTGTGGGGTCGGTGTGGATGTGTTGGTCAGGCCCTCTGTCAGTTCGCTGCTTTGTTTTTATTATCCCCAGAGAGGAGAAGTGGGTATTAGTATGGCAGGTGAGAACTGCGGATCTGTTTCAGAGAATTAAACAGGATCCGCATGGTACTCCCGTTCCTTTAAGAATCCTTTGCTTCATGAGCTGGGAATCCACCATGGTTCTATATACTTCTCTATGCGTGGGCACAGGAAACTGGCTTGTTCCAAGAAGTATGCCTCAGAGCTTTTCATTTAACCAGTATGTTGAAAATCCTTTGCAGGTTTTCAGCGTTTCACCATAATTGTGATAACGTGTGTATGTGCCTAGTGAAACCAAATATGCCTGCTACGGACATAACTATGTTTAGGCGTAGCTGACTTGGTGTTGCCTATTTTTGTCAGTGGAGACTGACAAGAAGCCATTCTTCTAAGTATCATCCCACCATCATTTCTCCATTGTTTAAAAATGCAGGGAAATTTTGCAATTTGGCATTATAATTAGTAGCTGGAGGGTACTTTTTTTTTTTTGTGGGGTCGGTCAGGATGGGTGTTCGGACCCTCTCTCAGATCGCTGGTTTGTTTTTATTATCCCCAGAGAACATTAATGGGCATGTGTTTGGCAGGTGAAAAGTGCGGATTGTGTTTCAGAGAATTAAACAGGATCCGCATGGTCATCTCATTCCTTTAAGAATCCTTTGCTTCATCAGCTGGGATTCCACCATGTTTCTATATACTCCTCTATGCGTGGGCACAGGTACCTGGCTTGTTCCAAGAAGTATGCTGGAGAGTTTTCAAATTAACCAGTACGTTGAAAATTATTTGCAGGCTTTCAGCATTTCACCATAATTTTGAGAACGTTTGTATGTGCCTCCTGAAACCCAAGAAGGTTGGGACGGACATAACTATGCTGAGGAGTAGATGACTTGGTGTTGCCTATTTTTGTTAGTGGAGACAGACAAGAAGCCATTCTTCTAAGTATCATCCCACCACCATTTTTCCATTGTTTTAAAATGCAGGGAAATTTTGCAAGTTAGCATTATAATTAGTAGCTGGAGTGTACGGTTTATTTTTGTGTGTGGTCAATGTGGATGGGGTGGTCAGGCCCTCTGTCAGTTCGCTGGTTAGTTTTTATTCTCCCCAGAGAGGAGAAGTGGGCATGTGTTTGGCAGGTGAAAAGGGCGGATTCTGTTTCAGAGAATTAACGATGATTCCCATGGTCATCCCATTCCTTTAATAATCCTTAACTTCATCAGCTGGAAATCCACCATGGTTCTATATACTCCTCTTTGCGTGGGAACAGGTAACTGGCTTGTTCCAAGAAGTATGCCGCAGAGCTTTTCAATTAACCACTACGTTGAAAATTATTTGCAGGTGTTCAGCGTTTCACCATAATTGTGATAACGTTTGTTTGTGCCTCCTGAAACCCAAGATGGCTGCCACGAACGTAACTATGCTGAGGCATAGCTGACTTGGTTTTGCCTATTTTTGTTAGTGGAGACTGACTAGAATCCATTCTTCTAAGTATCATCTCACCATCATTTTTCCATTGTTTAAAAATGCAGGGAAATTTTGCAAGTTAGCATTATAATTAGTAGCTGGAGGCTACGGTGTTTTTTTTTTTTTTTTTCCTGTGGGGTCGGTGTGGATGTGTTGGACAAGCCCTCTGTCAGTTCGCTGGTTTGTTTTTATTATCCCCAGAGAGGAGAAGTGGGTATTAGTATGCAGGTGAAAACTGGGGATCTGTTTCAGAGAATTAAACAGGATCCGCATGGTAATCCCGTTCCTTTAAGAATCCTTTGCTACATGAGTTTGGAATCCACCATGGGTTTATATACTTCTCTATGGGTGGGCACAGGAAACTGGCTTGTTCCAAGAAGTATGCCTCCGATCTTTTCAATTAACCAGTATGTTGAAAATCCTTTGCAGGTTTTCAGCGTTTCACCATAATTGTGATAACGTGTGTATGTGCCTACTGAAACCAAATATGGCTGCTACGGACATAACTATGCTGAGGCGTAGCTGACTTGGTGTTGCGTATTTTCGTCAGGGGAGACTGACAAGAAGCCATTCTTCTAAGTATCATCCCACCATCATTTCTCCATTCTTTAAAAATGCAGGGAAATTTTGCAAATTGGCATTATAATTAGTAGCTGGAGGGTACTTTTTTTTTTGTGGGGTCGGTCAGGATGGGTGTTCAGGCCCTCTTTCAGATCGCTGGTTTGTTTTTATTATCCCCAGAGAAGAGTAGTGGGCATGTGTTTGGCAGGTGAAAAGTGCGGATTCTGTTTCAGAGAATTAAACAGGATCCGCATGGTCATCTCATTCCTTTAAGAATCCTTTGCTTCATCAGCTGGGATTCCACCATGTTTCTATATACTCCTCTATGCGTGGGCACAGGTACCTCGCTTGTTCCAAGAAGTATGCTGGAGAGTTTTCAAATTAACCACTACGTTGAAAATTATTTGCAAGTGTTCAGCGTTTCACCATAATTGTGATAACGTTTGTTTGTGCCTCCTGAAACCCAAGAAGGCTGCGATGGACATCACTATGCTGAGGAGTAGCTGACTTGGTGTTGCCTATTTTTGTTAGTGGAGACTGACAAGAAGCCATTCTTCTAAGTATCATCCCACCACCATTTTTCCATTGTTTAAAAATGCAGGAAAATTTTGCAAGTTAGCATTCTTATTAGTAGCTGGAGGCTACGGTGTTTTTTCTTTTTATTTTTCCTGTGGGGTCGGTGTGGATGTATTGGTCAGGACCTCTGTCACTTCGCTGGTTTGTTTTTATTATCCCCAGAGAGGAGAAGTGGGTATTAGTATGGCAGGTGAAAACTGCGGATCTGTTTCAGAGAATTAAACAGGATCCGCATGGTCATCTCATTCCTTTAAGAATCCTTTGCTTCATCAGCTGGGATTCCACCATGTTTCTATATACTCCTCTATGCGTGGGCACAGGTACCTGGCTTGTTCCAAGAAGTATGCTTGAGAGTTTTCAAATTAACCAGTACGTTGAAAATTATTTGCAGGTTTTCAGCGTTTCACCATAATTTTGATAACGTTTGTATGTGCCTCCTGAAACCCAAGAAGGCTGCGACGGACATAACTATGCTGAGGAGTAGCTGACTTGGTGTTGCCTATTTTTGTTAGTGGAGACAGACAAGAAGCCATTCTTCTAAGTATCATCCCACCACCATTTTTCCATTGTTTTAAAATGCAGGGAAATTTTGCAAGTTAGCATTATAATTAGTAGCTAAAGGGTACGGTTTTTTTTTGTGTGTGGTCGATCAGGATGGGGGGGTCAGGCCCTCTGTCAGTTCGCTGGTTAGTTTTTATTCTCCCCAGAGAGGAGAAGTGGGCATGTGTTTGGCAGGTGAAAAGTTCGGATTCTGTTTCAGAGAATGAAACATGATCCGCATGCTCATCCCGTTCCTTTAGGAAACTTTTGCTTCATCAGCTGGGAATCCACCATGGTTCTATATACTCCTCTATGTGTGGGCACAGGTAACTGGCTTGTTCAAAGAAGTATGCCACAGAGCTTTTCAATTAAGCAGTACGTTGAAAATTATTTGCAGGTTTTCAGCGTTTTACCATAATTCTTATAACGTGTGTATGTGCCTGCTGAAACCAAATATGGCTGCCACGGACATAAGTATGATGAGGCGTAGCTGACTTCGTGTTGCCGATTTTTGTTATTGGAGACTGACAAGAAGCCATTCTTCTAAGTATCATCCCACCACCATTTTTCCATTGTTTTAAAATGCAGGGAAATTTTGCAAGTTAGCATTATAATTAATAGCTGGTGGGTACGGTATTTTCTTTTGTGTGGTCGATGTGGATCGGGGGGTCAGGCCCTCTGTCAGTTCGCTGGTTAGTTTTTATTATCCCCAGAGAGGAGAAGTGTGCATGTGTTTGGCAGGTGAAAAGGGCGGATTCGGTTTCAGAGAATGAAACAGGATCCGCATGCTCATCCCGTTCCTTTAGGACACGTTTGCTTCATCAGCTGGGAATCCACCATGGTTCTATATACTCATCTATATTTGGGCACAGGTAACTGGCTTGTTCCAAGGAGTATGCCGCAGAGCTTTTCAATTAAGCAGTACGTTGAAAATTATTAGCAGGTTTTCAGCGTATCACCATAATTTTGATAACGTTTGTATGTGCCTCCTGAAACCGAAGAGGCTGCGACGGACATAACTATGCTGAGGAGTAGCTGACTTGGTGTTGCCTATTTTTGTTAGTGGAGACAGACAAGAAGCCATTCTTCTAAGTATCATCCCACCACCATTTTTCCATTGTTTAAAAATGCAAGAAAATTTTCAAGTTAGCATTATAATTAGTAGCTGGAGACTACGGTGTTTTTTTTTTTTTTTTTCCTGTGGGGTCGGTGTGGATGTGTTGGTCAGGCCCTCTGTCAGTTCTCTGGTTCGTTTTTATTATCCCCAGAGATTAGAAGAGGGTATTAGTATGGCAGGTCAAAACTGCGGATCTGTTTCAGAGAATGAAACAGGATCCGCATGGTAATCCCGTTCCTTTAAGAATCCTTTGCTTCATGAGCTGGGAATGCACCATGGTTCTATATACTCCTCTTTGTGTGGGCACAGGTAACTGGCTTGTTCCAAGAAGTATGCCGGAGAGCTTTTCAATTAACCACTACGTTGAAAATTATTTGCAGGTGTTCAGCATTTCACCATAATTGTTTTTATTTTTATTTTTTTATTTTTTTATTTTTGTTGAGACAGAGTCTCACTTTGTTGCCCAGGCTAGAGTGAGTGCCGTGGCGTCAGCTTAGCTCACAGCAACCTCAAACTCCTGGTCTTAAGCGATCCTACTTCCTCAGCCTCTCGAGTAGCTGGGACTACAGGCATGCGCCACTATGCCCGGCTAATATTTCTATGTAGATTTTTAGGTGTCCATATAATGTCTTTCTATTTTTAGTAGAGACGGGGTCTCGCTCAGGCTGGTCTCGAACTCCTGAACTTGAGCAATCCACCCGCCTCGGCCTCCCAGAGTGCTAGGATTACAGGCGTGAGCCACCGCGCCCGGCCAGCTGGTTTGTTTATATTATCCCCAGAGAAGAGTAGTGGGCATGTGTTTGGCAGGTGAAAATGGCGGATTCTGTTTCAGAGAATTAACGATGATCCCCATGGTCATCCCGTTCCTTTAATAATCCTTTACTTCATCAGCTGGAAATCCACCATGGTTCTATATACTCCTCTTTGCGTGGGAACAGGTAACTGGCTTGTTCCAAGAAGTATGACGCAGAGCTTTTCAATTAACCACTACGTTGAAAATTATTTGCAGGTGTTCAGCGTTTCACCATAATTGTGATAACGTGTGTATGTGACTACTGAAACCAAATATGGCTGCTACGGACATAACTATGCTGAGGCGTAGCTGACTTGGTGTTGCGTATTTTTGTCAGTGGAGACTGACAAGAAGCCATTCCTCTAAGTATCATCCCACCATCATTTCTCCACTGTTTTAAAATGCAGGGAAATTTTGCAAATTGGCATTATAATTAGTAGCTGGAGGGTACTTTTTTTTTGTGGGGTCGGTCAGGATGGGTGTTCGGGCCCTCTGTCAGATCGCTGGTTTGTTTTTATTATCCCCAGAGAAGAGTAGTGGGCCTGTGTTTGGCAGGTGAAAAGTGCGGATTCTGTTTCAGAGAATTAAACAGGATCCTCATGGTCATCTCATTCCTTTAAGAATCCTTTGCTTCATCAGCTGGGATTCCACCATGTTTCTATATACTCCTCTATGCGTGGGCACAGGTACCTGGCTTGTTCCAAGATGTATGCTGGAGAGTTTCCAAATTAACCAGTACGTTGAAAATTATTTGCAGGTTTTCAGCGTTTCACCATAATTTTGATAAGGTTTGTATGTGCCTCCTGAAACCCAAGAAGGCTGCGACGGACATAACTATGCTGAGGAGTAGCTGACTTGGTGTTGCCTATTTTTCTTAGTGGAGACAGACAAGAAGCCATTCTTCTCAGTATCATCTCACCACCATTTTTCCATTGTTTTAAAATGCAGGGAAATTTTGCAAGTTAGCATTATAATTAGTAGCTGGAGGGTACGGTTTTTTTTTGTGTGTGTGGTCGATGTGGATGGGGGTTCAGGCCCTGTGTCAGTTCGCTGGTTAGTTTTTATTATCCCCAGAGAGGAGAAATGGGCATGTGTTTGGCAGGTGAAATGGGCGGATTCTGTTTCAGAGAATTAACGATGATCCCCATGGTCATCCCGTTCCTTTAATAATCCTTTACTTCATCAGGGGGAAATCCACCATGGTTCTATATACTCCTCTTTGCGTGGGAACAGGTAACTGGCTTGTTCCAAGAAGTATGCCGCAGAGCTTTTCAATTAACCACTACGTTGAAAATTATTTGCAGGTGTTCAGCGTTTCACCATAATTGTGATAACGTTTGTTTGTGCCTCCTGAAACCCAAGAAGGCTGCGACGGACATAACTATGCTGAGGCGTAGCTGACTTGGTTTTGCCTATTTTTGTTAGTGGAGACTGACAAGAGTCCATTCTAAGTATCGTCTCACCATCATTTTTCCATTGTTTAAAAATGCAGAAAAATTTTGCAAGTTAGCATTATAATCAGTAGCTGGAGGCTACGGTGTTTTTTTCTTTTTTTTTCCCGTGGGGTCGGTGTGGATGGGTTGGTCAGGCCCTCTGTCAGTTCGCTGGTTTGTTTTTATTATCCCCAGAGAGGAGAAGTGGGTATTAGTATGGCAGGTGATAACTGCGGATCTGTGTCAGAGAATTAAACAGGATCCGCATGGTAATCCTGTTCTTTTAAGAATCCTTTGCTTCATGAGCTGGGAATCCACCATGGTTCTATATACTTCTCTATGCGTGGGCACAGGAAACTGGCTTGTTCCAAGAAGTATGCCTCAGAGCTTTTCAATTAACCAGTATGTTGAAAATCCTTTGCAGGTTCAGCGTTTCACCATAATTATGATAACGTGTGCATGTGCCTGCTAAAACCAAATATGGCTGCTACGGACATAACTATGCAGAGGCGTAGATGAGTTGCTGTTGCCTACTTTTGTCAGTGGAGACTGACAAGAAGCCATTCTTCTAAGTATCATCCCACCATCATTTCCCCATTTTTTAAAAATGCAGGGAAATTTTGCAATTTGGTATTATAATTAGTAGCTGGAGGGTACATTTTTTTTTGTGGGGTCGGTCAGGATGGGTGTTCAGGCCCTCTGTCAGACCGCTGGTTTGTTTTTATTATCCCCAGAGAAGAGTAGTGGGCATGTGTTTGGCAGGTGAAAAGTGCGGATTCTGTTTCAGAGAATTAAACAGGATGAGCATGGTCATCTCATTCCTTTAAGAATCCTTTCTTCATCAGCTGGGATTCCACCATGTTTCTATATACTCCTCTATGCGTTGGCACAGGTACCTGGCTTGTTCCAAGAAGTATGCTGGAGAGTTTTCAAATTAACCAGCACGTTGAAAATTATATGCAGGTTTTCAGCGTTTCACCATAATTTTGATAACGTTTGTATGTGCCTCCTGAAACCGAAGAGGCTCCGACGGACATAACTATGCTGAGGAGTAGCTGACTTGGTGTTGCCTATTTTTGTTAGTGGAGACAGACAAGAAGCCATTCTTCTAAGTATCATCCCACCACCATTTTTCCATTGTTTAAAAATGCAAGAAAATTTTCAAGTTAGCATTATAATTAGTAGCTGGAGACTACGGTGTTTTTTTTTTTTTTTTCCTGTGGGGTCGGTGTGGATGTGTTGGTCAGGCCCTCTGTCAGTTCTCTGGTTCGTTTTTATTATCCCCAGAGATTAGAAGAGGGTATTAGTATGGCAGGTCAAAACTGCGGATCTGTTTCAGAGAATGAAACAGGATCCGCATGGTAATCCCGTTCCTTTAAGAATCCTTTGCTTCATGAGCTGGGAATGCACCATGGTTCTATATACTCCTCTTTGTGTGGGCACAGGTAACTGGCTTGTTCCAAGAAGTATGCCGGAGAGCTTTTCAATTAACCACTACGTTGAAAATTATTTGCAGGTGTTCAGCATTTCACCATAATTGTTTTTATTTTTATTTTTTTATTTTTTTATTTTTGTTGAGACAGAGTCTCACTTTGTTGCCCAGGCTAGAGTGAGTGCCGTGGCGTCAGCTTAGCTCACAGCAACCTCAAACTCCTGGTCTTAAGCGATCCTACTTCCTCAGCCTCTCGAGTAGCTGGGACTACAGGCATGCGCCACTATGCCCGGCTAATATTTCTATGTAGATTTTTAGGTGTCCATATAATGTCTTTCTATTTTTAGTAGAGACGGGGTCTCGCTCAGGCTGGTCTCGAACTCCTGAACTTGAGCAATCCACCCGCCTCGGCCTCCCAGAGTGCTAGGATTACAGGCGTGAGCCACCGCGCCCGGCCAGCTGGTTTGTTTATATTATCCCCAGAGAAGAGTAGTGGGCATGTGTTTGGCAGGTGAAAAGTGCGGATTCTGTTTCAGAGAATTAAACAGGATCCGCATGGTCATCTCATTCCTTTAAGAATCCTTTGCTTCATCAGCTGGGATTCCACAATGTTTTTATATACTCCTCTATGCGTGGGCACAGGTACCTGGCTTGTTCCAAGAAGTATGCTGGAGAGTTTTCAAATTAACCAGTACGTTGAAAATTATTTGCAGGTTTTCAGCGTTTCACCATAATTTTGATAACGTTTGTATGTGCCTCCTGAAACCCAAGAAGGCTGCGATGGACATAACTATGCTGAGGAGTAGCTGAATTGGTGTTGCCTATTTTTGTTACTGGAGACAGACAAGAAGCCATTCTTCTAAGTATCATCCCACCACCATTTTTCCATTGTTTTAAAATGCAGGGAAATTTTGCAAGTTAGCATTATAATTAGTAGCTGGAGGGTACGGTTTATTTTTGTGTGTGGTCGATGTGGATGGGGGGGTCAGGCCCTCTGTCAGTTCGCTGGTTAGTTTTTATTATCCCCAGAGAGGAGAAGTGGGCATGTGTTTGGCAGGTGAAAATGGCGGATTCTGTTTCAGAGAATTAACGATGATCCCCATGGTCATCCCGTGACGTTAATAATCCTTTACTTCATCAGCTGGAAATCCACCATGGTTCTATATACTCCTCTTTGCGTGGGAACAGGTAACTGGCTTGTTCCAAGAAGTATGACGCAGAGCTTTTCAATTAACCACTACGTTGAAAATTATTTGCAGGTGTTCAGCGTTTCACCATAATTGTGATAACGTGTGTATGTGACTACTGAAACCAAATATGGCTGCTACGGACATAACTATGCTGAGGCGTAGCTGACTTGGTGTTGCGTATTTTTGTCAGTGGAGACTGACAAGAAGCCATTCCTCTAAGTATCATCCCACCATCATTTCTCCACTGTTTTAAAATGCAGGGAAATTTTGCAAATTGGCATTATAATTAGTAGCTGGAGGGTACTTTTTTTTTGTGGGGTCGGTCAGGATGGGTGTTCGGGCCCTCTGTCAGATCGCTGGTTTGTTTTTATTATCCCCAGAGAAGAGTAGTGGGCCTGTGTTTGGCAGGTGAAAAGTGCGGATTCTGTTTCAGAGAATTAAACAGGATCCTCATGGTCATCTCATTCCTTTAAGAATCCTTTGCTTCATCAGCTGGGATTCCACCATGTTTCTATATACTCCTCTATGCGTGGGCACAGGTACCTGGCTTGTTCCAAGATGTATGCTGGAGAGTTTCCAAATTAACCAGTACGTTGAAAATTATTTGCAGGTTTTCAGCGTTTCACCATAATTTTGATAAGGTTTGTATGTGCCTCCTGAAACCCAAGAAGGCTGCGACGGACATAACTATGCTGAGGAGTAGCTGACTTGGTGTTGCCTATTTTTCTTAGTGGAGACAGACAAGAAGCCATTCTTCTCAGTATCATCTCACCACCATTTTTCCATTGTTTTAAAATGCAGGGAAATTTTGCAAGTTAGCATTATAATTAGTAGCTGGAGGGTACGGTTTTCTTTTGTGTGTGTGGTCGATGTGGATGGGGGTTCAGGCCCTGTGTCAGTTCGCTGGTTAGTTTTTATTATCCCCAGAGAGGAGAAATGGGCATGTGTTTGGCAGGTGAAATGGGCGGATTCTGTTTCAGAGAATTAACGATGATCCCCATGGTCATCCCGTTCCTTTAATAATCCTTTACTTCATCAGGGGGAAATCCACCATGGTTCTATATACTCCTCTTTGCGTGGGAACAGGTAACTGGCTTGTTCCAAGAAGTATGCCGCAGAGCTTTTCAATTAACCACTACGTTGAAAATTATTTGCAGGTGTTCAGCGTTTCACCATAATTGTGATAACGTTTGTTTGTGCCTCCTGAAACCCAAGAAGGCTGCGACGGACATAACTATGCTGAGGCGTAGCTGACTTGGTTTTGCCTATTTTTGTTAGTGGAGACTGACAAGAGTCCATTCTAAGTATCGTCTCACCATCATTTTTCCATTGTTTAAAAATGCAGAAAAATTTTGCAAGTTAGCATTATAATCAGTAGCTGGAGGCTACGGTGTTTTTTTCTTTTTTTTTCCCGTGGGGTCGGTGTGGATGGGTTGGTCAGGCCCTCTGTCAGTTCGCTGGTTTGTTTTTATTATCCCCAGAGAAGAGAAGTGGTTATTAGTATGGCAGGTGAAAACTGCGGATCTGTGTCAGAGAATTAAACAGGATCCGCATGGTAATCCTGTTCTTTTAAGAATCCTTTGCTTCATGAGCTGGGAATCCACCATGGTTCTATATACTTCTCTATGCGTGGGCACAGGAAACTGGCTTGTTCCAAGAAGTATGCCTCAGAGCTTTTCAATTAACCAGTATGTTGAAAATCCTTTGCAGGTTCAGCGTTTCACCATAATTATGATAACGTGTGCATGTGCCTGCTAAAACCAAATATGGCTGCTACGGACATAACTATGCAGAGGCGTAGCTGAGTTGCTGTTGCCTACTTTTGTCAGTGGAGACTGACAAGAAGCCATTCTTCTAAGTATCATCCCACCATCATTTCCCCATTTTTTAAAAATGCAGGGAAATTTTGCAATTTGGTATTATAATTAGTAGCTGGAGGGTACATTTTTTTTTGTGGGGTCGGTCAGGATGGGTGTTCAGGCCCTCTGTCAGACCGCTGGTTTGTTTTTATTATCCCCAGAGAAGAGTAGTGGGCATGTGTTTGGCAGGTGAAAAGTGCGGATTCTGTTTCAGAGAATTAAACAGGATGAGCATGGTCATCTCATTCCTTTAAGAATCCTTTCTTCATCAGCTGGGATTCCACCATGTTTCTATATACTCCTCTATGCGTTGGCACAGGTACCTGGCTTGTTCCAAGAAGTATGCTGGAGAGTTTTCAAATTAACCAGCACGTTGAAAATTATATGCAGGTTTTCAGCGTTTCACCATAATTTTGATAACGTTTGTATGTGCCTCCTGAATTCCAAGAAGGCTGCGACGGACATAACTATGCTGAGGAGTAGCTGACTTGGTGTTGCCTATTTTTGTTAGTGGAGACAGACAAGAAGCCATTCTTCTAAGTATCATCCCACCACCATTTTTCCATTGTTTTAAAATGCAGGGAAATTTTGCAAGTTAGCATTATAATTAGTAGCTGGAGGGTACGGTTTTCTTTTTGTGTGGTCGATGTGGATGGGGGTGTCAGGCCCTCTGTCAGTTCGCTGGTTAGTTTTTATTATCCCCGGAGAGGAGAAGTGGGCATGTGTTTGGCAGGTGAAAATGGCGGATTCCGTTTCAGAGAATTAACGATGATCCCCATGGTCATCCCGTTCCTTTAATAATCCTTTACTTCATCAGCTGGAAATCCACCATGGTTCTATATACTCCTCTTTGCGTGGGAACAGGTAAGTGGCTTGTTCCAAGGAGTATGCCGCAGAGCTTTTCAATTAACCACTACGTTGAAAATTATTTGCAGGTGTTCAGCGTTTCACCATAATGTGATAACGTTTGTTTGTGCCTCCTGAAACCCAAGAAGGCTGCGACGGACATAACTATGCTGAGGAGTAGCTGACTTGGTGTTGCCTATTTTTGTTAGTGGAGACTGACTAGAAGCCATTCTTCTAAGTATCATCCCACCACCATTTTTCCATTGTTTTAAAATGCAGGGAAATTTTACAAGTTAGCATTATAATTAGTAGCTGGAGGGTACGGTTTTTTTTGTCTGTGTGGTCGATGTGGATGGGGGGATCAGGCCCTCTGTCAGTTCACTGGTTAGTTTTTATTATCCCCAGAGACGAGAAGTGGGCATGTGTTTGGCAGGTGAAAAGGGCGGATACTGTTTCAGCGAATTAACGATGATCCCCATGGTCGTCCCGTGTCGTTAATAATCCTTTACTTCATCAGCTGGAAATCCACCATGGTTCCATATACTCCTCTTTGCGTGGGAACAGGTAACTGGCTTGTTCGAAGAAGTATGCCGCAGAGCTTTTCAATTAACCACTACGTTGAAAATTATTTGCAGGTGTTCAGCGTTTCACCATAATTGTGATAACGTTTGTTTGTGCCTCCTGAAACCCAAGATGGCTGCCAAGAACATAACTATGCTGAGGCATAGCTGACTTGGTTTTGCCTATTTTTGTTAGTGGAGACTGACAAGAATCCATTCTTCTAAGTATCCTCTCACCATCATTTTTCCATTGTTTAAAAATGCAGGAAAATTTTGAAAGTTAGCATTATAATTAGTAGCTGGAGGCTACGGTGTTTTTTTTTTTTTTTTTTTTTCCTGTGGGGTCGGTGTGGATGTGTTGGTGAGGCCCTCTGTCAGTTCGCTGGCTTTTTTTCATTATCCCCAGAGAGGAGAAGTGGGTATTAGTATGGCAGGTGAAAACTGCGGATCTGTTTCAGAGAATTAAACAGGATCCGCATGGTAATCCTGTTCCTTTAAGAATCCTTTGCTTCATGAGCTGGGAATCCACCATGGTTCTATATACTTCTCTATGCGTGGGCACAGGCAACTGGCTTGTTCCAAGGAGTATGCCTCAGACCTTTTCAATTAACCAGTATGTTGAAAATCCTTTGCAGGTTTTCAGCGTTTCACCATAATTGTGATAACATGTGTATGTGCCTACTGAAACCAAATATGGCTGCTACGGACATAACTATGCTGAGGCGTAGCTGACTTGGTGTTGCCTATTTTTGTCAGTGGAGACTGACAAGAAGCCATTCTTCTAAGTATCATCCCACCATCATTTCTCCATTGTTTAAAAATGCAGGGAAATTTTGCAAATTGGCATTATAATTAGTAGCTCGAGGGTACTTAATTTTTTTGTGGGGTCAGTCAGGATGGGTGTTCAGGCCCTCTGTCCGATCGCTGGTTTGTTTTTATTATCGCCAGAGAAGAGTAGTGGGCATGTGTTTGGCAGGTGAAAAGTGCGGATTCTGTTTCAGAGAATGAAACAGGATCCGCATGGTCATCTCATTCCTTTAAGAATCCTTTGCTTCATCAGCTGGGATTCCACCATGTTTCTATATACTCCTCTATGCGTGGGCACAGGTACCTGGCTTGTTCCAAGCAGTATGCTGGAGAGTTTTCAAATTAACCAGTACGTTGAAAATTATTTGCAGGTTTTCAGCGTTTCACCATAATTTTGATAACGTTTGTATGTGCCTCCTGAAACCCAAGAAGGCTGCGACGGACATAACTATGCTGAGGAGTAGCTGACTTGGTGTTGCCTATTTTTTTGGTGAAGACTAAAAAGAAGCCATTCTTCTAAGTATCATGCCACCACCATTTTTCCATTGTTTTAAAATGCAGGGAAATTTTGCAAGTTAGCATTATAATTAGTAGCTGGAGGGTACGGTATTTTTTTTTGTGTGGTCGATGTGGATGGGGGGGTCAGGCCCTCTGTCAGTTCGCTGGTTAGTTTTTATTATTCCCTGAGAGGAGAAGTGGGCATGTGTTTGGCAGGTGAAAAGGGCGGATTCTGTTTCAGAGAATTAACGATGATCCCCATGGTCAACCCGTTCCTTTAATAATCCTTTACTTCATCAGCTGGAAATCCACCATGGTTCTATATACTCCTCTTTGCGTGCGAACAGGTAACTGGCTTGTTCCAAGAAGTATGCCGCAGAGCTTTTCAATTAACCACTACGTTGAAAATTATTTGCAGGTGTTCAGCGTTTCACCATAATTGTGATAACGTTTGTTTGTGCCTCCTGAAACCCAAGATGGCTGCCACGAACATAACTATGCTGAGGCATAGCTGACTTGGTTTTGCCTATTTTTGTTAGTGGAGACTGACAAGAATCCATTCTTCTAAGTATCATCTCACCATCATTTTTCCATTGTTTAAAAATGCAGAAAAATTTTGCAAGTTAGCATTATAATTAGTAGCTGGAGGCTACGGTGTTTTTTTTTTTTTCCTGTGGGGTCGGTGTGTATGTGTTGGTCAGGCCCTCTGTCAGTTCGCTGGTTTGTTTTTATTATCCCCAGAGAGGAGAAGTGGGTATTAGTATGGCAGGTGAAAACTGCGGATCTGTTTCAGAGAATTAAACAGGATCCGCATGGTAATCCCGTTCCTTTAAGAATCCTTTGCTTCATGAGCTGGGAATCCACCATGGTTCTATATACTTCTCTATGCGTGGGCACAGGAAACTGGCTTGTTCCAAGAAGTATGCCTCAGAGCTTTTCAATTAACCAGTATGTTGAAAATCCTTTGCAGGTTTTCAGCGTTTCATCATAATTGTGATAACGTGTGTATGTGCCTACTGAAACCAAATATGGCTGCTACGGACATAACTATGCTGAGACATAGCTGACTTGGTGTTGCCTATTTTTGTCAGTGGAGACTGACAAGAAGCCATTCTTCTAAGTATCATCCCACCATCATTTCTCCATTGTTTAAAAATGCAGGGAAATTTTGCAAATTGGCATTATAATTAGTAGCTGGAGGGTACTTTTTTTTTTTGTGGGGTCGGTCAGTATGCGTGTTCAGGCCCTCTGTGAGATCGCTGTTTTTTTTTTTATTTTTACTTTTATTTTTTATTTTTTATTTTTTATTTATTTATTTATTTATTTATTTTTTTTGAGACAGAGTCTCACTCTGTTGCCCAGGCTAGAGTGAGTGCCGTAGCGTCAGCCTAGCTCACAGCAACCTCAAACTCCTGAGCTCGAGCGATCCTCCTCTCTCAGCCTCCCGAGTAGCTGGGACTACAGGCATGTGCCACCATGCCCGGCTAATTTTTTCTATATATATTTTTAACTGTCCATATAATTTCTTTCTATTTTTAGTAGAGATGGGGTCTCGCTCTTGCTCAGGCTGGTCTCGAACTCCTGAGCTCAAACGATCCGCCCACCTCGGCCTCCCAGAGTGCTAGGATTACAGGCGTGAGCCACCGCGCCCGGCCAGCTGGTTTGTTTTTATTATCCCCAGAGAAGAGTAGTGGGCATGTGTTTGGCAGGTGAAAAGTGCGGATTCTGTTTCAGAGAATTAAACAGGATCCGCATGGTCATCTCATTCCTTTAAGAATCCTTTGCTTCATCAGCTGGGATTCCACCATGTTTCTATATACTCCTCTAAGGGTGGGCACAGGTACCTGGCTTGTTCCAAGAAGTATGCCGGAGAGTTTTCAAATTAACCAGTCATTGAAAATTATTTGCAGGTTTTCATCGTTTCACCATAATTTTGATAACGTTTGTATGTTCCTCCTGAAACCCAAGAAGGCTGCGACGGACATAACTATGCTGAGGAGTAGCTGACTTGGTGTTGCCTATTTTTTTGGTGAAGACTAAAAAGAAGCCATTCTTCTAAGTATCATGCCACAATCATTTTTCCATTGTTTTAAAACGCAGGGAAATTTTGCAAGTTAGCATTATAATTAGTAGCTGGAGGGTACGGTTTTTTTTTGTGTGTGGTCGATGTGGATGGGGGGGTCAGGCCCTCTGTCAGTTCGCTGGTTAGTTTTTATTATCCCCAGAGAGGAGAAGTGGGCATGTGTTTGGCAGGTGAAAAGGGCGGATTCTATTTCAGAGAATTAACGATGATCCCCATGGTCATCCCGTTCCTTTAATAATCCTTTACTTCATCAGCTGGAAATCCACCATGGTTCTATATACTCCTCTTTGCGTGGGAACAGGTAACTGGCTTGTTCCAAGAAGTATGCCGCAGAGCTTTTCAATTAACCACTACGTTGAAAATTATTTGCAGGTGTTCAGCGTTTCACCATAATTGTGATAACGTTTGTTTGTGCCTCCTGAAACCCAAGAAGGCTGCGAAGGACATAACTATGCTGAGGAGTAGCTGACTTGGTGTTGCCTATTTTTCTTAGTGGAGACTGACAAGAAGCCATTCTTCTAAGTATCATCCCACCACCATTTTTCCATTGTTTTAAAATGCAGGGAAATTTTGCAAGTTAGCATTATAATTAGTAGCTGCAGGGTACTTTTGGTTTTTTTTCGTGGGGTCAGTGTGGATGGGGGTGCAAGGCCCATTAGATGTTCGCTGGTTTGTTTTTATTATCCCCAGAGAGGAGAAGTGGGCATGTTGTTGCCAGGTGAAAAGTGCGGATTCTGTTTCAAAGAATTAAACAGGATCTAAATGGTCATCCGCTTGCTTTAAGAATCCTTTGCTTCATCCGCTGGGAAACCACCATGGTTCTATATACTCCTGTATGGGTGGGCAGAGGTTACTGGCTTGTTCCAAGAAGTATGCCACAGAGCTTTTCAAATAAAAAGTACATTGAATATTATTTGAAGGTTTTCAGCGTTTCATCATAATTGCGACAACGTTTGTATGTGCCTTGAAACCCAAGATGGCTGCCACAGACATAACTATGCTGAGGCGTAGCTGACTTGGTGTTGCCGATTTTTGTTAGTGGAGACTGACAATAAGCCATTCTTCTAAGTATCATCCCACCACCATTTTTCCATTGTTTTAAAATGCAGGGAAATTTTGCAAGTCAGCATTATAAATAGTAGCTGGAGGCTACGGTGTTTTTTTTTTTTTTTTTTCCTGTGCGGTCAGTGTGGATGTGTTGGTCAGGCCCTCTGTCAGTTCGCTGGTTAGTTTTTATTATCCCCAGAGAGGAGAAGTGGGCATGTGTTTGTCAGGTGAAAAGCGCGGATTCTGTTTCAGAGAATTATCGATGATCCCCATGGTCATCCCGTTCCTTTAATAATCCTTTACTTCATCAGCTGGAAATCCACCATGGTTCTATAACCTCCTCTTTGCGTGGGAACAGGTAACTGGCTTGTTCCAAGAAGTATGCCGCAGAGCTTTTCAATTAACCACTAGGTTGAAAATTATTTGCAGGTGTTCAGCCTTTCACCATAATTGTGATAACGTTTGTTTGTGCCTCCTGAAACCCAAGAAGGCTGCGACGGACATAATTATGCTGAAGAGTAGCTGACTTGGTGTTGCCTATTTTTGTAAGTGGAGACTGACAAGAAGCCATTCTTCTAAGTATCATCCCACCACCATTTTTCCATTGTTTTAAAATGCAGGGAAATTTTGGAAGTTAGCATTATACTTAGTAGCTGGAGGGTACGGTATTTTTTTGTGTGTGTGGTCGATGTGGATGTGGGAGTCAGGCCCTCTGTCAGTTCGCTGGTTAGTTTTTATTATCCCCAGAGAGGAGAAGTGGGCATGTGTTTGGCAGGTGAAAAGGGCGGATTCTGTTTCAGAGAATTAACGATGATCCCCATGGTCATCCCGTTCCTTTAATAATCCTTTACTTCATCAGCTGGAAATCCACCATGGTTCTATATACTCCTCTTTGCGTGGGAACAGGTAACTGGCTTGTTCCAAGAAGTATGCCGCAGAGCTTTTCAATTAGCCACTACGTTGAAAATTATTTGCAAGTGTTCAGCGTTTCACCATAATTGTGATAACGTTTGTTTGTGCCTCCTGAAACCCAAGAAGGCTGCGACGGACATAACTATGCTGAGGCGTAGCTGACTTGGTTTTGCCTATTTTTGTTAGTGGAGACTGACAAGAATCCATTCTTCTAAGTATCATCTCACCATCATTTTTCCATTGTTTAAAAATGCAGGAAAATTTTGCAAGTTGGCATTATAATTAGTAGCTGGAGGCTACGGTGTTTTTTTTTTTTTTTTTTATCCTGTGGGGTCGGTGTGGAAGTGTTGGTCACGCCCTCTGTCAGTTCCTGGTTTGTTTTTATTATCCCCAGAGAGGAGAAGTGGGTATTAGTATGGCAGGTGAAAACTGCGGATCTCTTTTAGAGAATTAAACAGGATCCGCATGGTAATCCCGTTCCTTTAAGAATCCTTTGCTTCATGAGCTGGGAATCCACCATGGTTTTATATACTTCTCTATGCGTGGGCACAGGAAACTGGCTTGTTCCAAGAAGTATGCCGCAGAGATTTTCAATTAACCAGTATGTTGAAAATCCTTTGCAGGTTTTCAGCGTTTCACCATAATTGTGATAACGTGTTTATGTGCCTACTGAAACCAAATATGGCTGCTACGGACATAAGTATGCTGAGGCATAGCTGACTTGGTGTTGCCTATTTTTGTCAGTGGAGACTGACAAGAAGCCATTCTTCTAAGTATCATCCCACCATCATTTCTCCATTGTTTAAAAATGCAGGGAAATTTTGCAAATTGGCATTATAATTAGTAGCTGGAGGGTACTTTTTTATTGTGGGGTCGGTCAGGATGGTTGTTCAGGCCCTCTGTCAGATCGCTGGTTTGTTTTTATTATCCCCAGAGAAGAGTAGTGTGCATGTGTTTGGCAGGTGAAAAGTGCGGATTCTGTTTCAGAGGATTAAACAGGATCCGCATGGTCATCTCATTCCTTTAAGAATCCTTTGCTTCATCAGCTGGGATTCCACCATGTTTCTATATACTCCTCTGTGCTTGGGCACAGGTTCATGGCTTGTTCCAAGAAGTATGCTGGAGAGTTTTCAAATTAACCAGTACGTTGAAAATTATTTGCAGGTTTTCAGCGTTTCACCATAATTTTGATAACGTTTGTTTGTGCCTCCTGAAACCAAAGAAGGCTGCGACGGACATAACTATGCTGAGGCGTAGCTGACTTGGTTTTGCCTATTTTTGTTAGTGGAGACTGAGAAGAATCCATTCTTCTAAGTATCATCTCACCATCATTTTTCCGTTGTTTAAAAATGCAGGAAATTTTTACAAGTTAGCATTATAATTAGTAGCTGGAGGCTACGGTGTTTTTTTTTTTTTTCCTGTGGGGTCGGTGTGGATGTGTTGGTCAGGCCCTCTATCAGTTCGCTGATTTGTTTTTATTATCCCCAGAGAGGAGAAGTGGGTATTAGTATGGCAGGTGAAAACTGCGGATCTGTTTCAGAGAATTAAACAGGATCCGCATGGTAATCCCGTTCCTTTAAGAATCCTTTGCTTCATGAGCTAGGAATCCACCATGGTTCTATATACTTCTCTATGCGTGGGCACAGGAAACTGGCTTGTTCCAAGAAGTATGCCTCAGAGCTATTCAATTAACGAGTATGTTGAAAATCCTTTGCAGATTTTCATCGTTTCACCATAATTGTGATAACGTGTGTATGTGCCTACTGAAACCAAATATGGCTGCTACGGACATAACTATGCTGAGGCGTAGCTGACTTGGTGTTGCCTATTTTTGTCAGTGGAGACTGACAAGAAGCCATTCTTCTAAGTATCATCCCACCAACATTTCTCCATTGTTTAAAAATGCAGGGAAATTTTGCAAATTGGCATTATAATTAGTAGCTGGAGGGCACTTAATATTTTTGTGTGATCGGTCAGAATGGGTGTTCAGGCCCTCTGTCAGATCGCTGGTTTGTTTTTATTATCACCAGAGAAGAGTAGTGGGCATGTGTTTGGCAGGTGAAAAGTGCGGATTCTGTTTCAGAGAATTAAACAGGATCCGCATGGTCATCTCATTCCTTTAAGAATCCTTTGCTTCATCAGCTGGGATTCCACCATGTTTCTATATACTCCTCTATGCGTGGACACAGGTACCTGGCTTATTCCAAGAAGTATGCTGGAGAGTTTTCAAATTAACAAGTACGTTGAAAATTATTTGCAGGTTTTCAGAGTTTCACCATAATTTTGATAACGTTTGTATGTGCCTCCTGAAACCCAAGACGGCTGCGACGGACATAACTATGCTGAGGAGTAGCTGACTTGGTGGTGCCTATTTTTCTTAGTGGAGACTGACAAGAAGCCATTCTTCTAAGTATCATCCCACCTCCATTTTTCTATTGTTTTAAAATGCAGGGAAATTTAGCAAGTTAGCATTATAATAAGTAGCTGGAGGCTACGGTTTTTCTTTGTGTGTGTGTGGTCGATGTGGATGGGGTGGTCAGGCCCTGTGTCAGTTCGCTGGTTAGTTTTTATTATCCCCAGAGAGGAGAAGTGGGCATGTGTTTGGCAGGTGAAAAGGGTGGATTCTGTTTCAGAGAATTAACGATGATCCCCATGCTCATCCCATTCCTTTAATAATCCTTTACTTCATCAGCTGGAATTCCACCATGGTTGTATATACTATTCTTTGCGTGGGAACAGGTAACTGGCTTGTTCCAAGAAGTATGCCGCAGAGCTTTTCAATTAACCACTACGTTGAAAATTATTTGCAGGTGTTCAGCGTTTCACCATAATTGTGATAACGTTTGTTTGTGCCTCCTGAAACCCAAGAAGGCTGCGTCGGACATAACTATGCTGAGGAGTAGCTGACTTGGTGTTGCCTATTTTTGTTAGTGGAGACTGACAAGAAGCCATTCTTCTAAGTATCATCCCACCACCATTTTTCCATTGTTTTAAAATGCAGGGAAATTTTGCAAGTTAGCATTATAATTAGTAGCTGGAGGGAACGGTTTTTTTTTTGTGTGTGGTCAATGTGGATGGGGGGGTCAGGCCCTCTGTCATTTCGCTGGTTATTTTTTATTATCCCCAGAGAGGAGAAGTGGGCATGTGTTTGGCAGGTGAAAAGGGCGGATTCTGTTTCAGAGAATTAACGATGATCCCCATGGTCATCCCGTTCCTTTAATAATGCTTTACTTCATCAGCTGGAAATACACCATGGTTCTATATACTCCTCTTTGCGTGGGAACAGGTAACTGGCTTGTTCCAAGAAGTATGCCGCAGAGCTTTTCAATTAAGCAGTACGTTGAAAATTATTTGCAGGTGTTCAGCGTTTCACCATAATTGTGATAACGTTTGTTTGTGCCTCCTGAAACCCAAGACGGCTGCGACGGACATAACTATGCTGAGGAGTAGCTGACTTGGTGTTGCCTATTTTTGTTAGTGGAGACTGACAAGAAGCCATTCTTCTAAGTATCATCCCACCTCCATTTTTCCATTGTTTTAAAATGCAGGGAAATTTAGCAAGTTAGCATTATAATAAGTAGCTGGAGGCTACGGTTTTTCTTTGTGTGTGTGTGGTCGATGTGGATGGGGGGGTCAGGCCCTCTGTCAGTTCGCTGGTTAGTTTTTATTATCCCCAGAGAGGAGAAGTGGGCATGTGTTTGGCAGGTGAAAAGGGCGGATTCTGTTTCAGAGAATTCACGATTATCCCCGTGGTCATCCCGTTCCTTTAATAATCCTTTACTTCATCAGCTGGAAATCCACCATGGTTCTATATACTCCTCTTTGCGTGGGAACAGGTAAGTGCCTTGTTCCAAGAAGTATGCCACAGAGCTTTTCAAATAACCACTACGTTGAAAATTATTTGCAGGTGTTTAGCGTTTCACCATAATTGTGATAACGTTTGTTTGTGCCTCCTGAAACCCAAGAATGCTGCGACAGACATAACTATGCTGAGGAGTTACTGACTTGGTGTTGCCTATTTTTGTTAGTGGAGACTGACAAGAAGCCATTCTTCTAAGTATCATCCCACCACCATTTTTCCATTGTTTTAAAATGCAGGGAAATTTTGCAAGTTAGCATAATAATTAGTAGCTGGAGGCTCTGGTGATTTTTTTTTTTTTCCTGTGGGGTCGGTGTGGATGTGTTGGTCAGGCACTCTGTCAGTTCGCTGGTTTGTTTTTATTATCCCCAGAGAGGAGAGGTGGGTATTAGTATGGCAGGTGAAAACTGCGGATCTGTTTCAGAGAATTAAACAGGATCTGCATGATAATCCCGTTCCTTTAAGAATCCTTTGCTTCATGAGCTGGGAATCCCCCAAGGTTCTATATACTTCTCTATGCGTGGGCACAGGAAACTGGCTTGTTCCAAGAAGTATGCCTCAGAGCTTTTCAATTAACCAGTATGTTGAAAATCCTTTGCAGGTTTTCAGCGTTTCACCATAATTGTGATAACGTGTGTATGTGCCTACTGAAACCAAATATGGCTGCTACGGACATAAGTATGCTGAGGCGTAGCTGACTTGGTGTTGCCTATTTTTGTCAGTGGAGACTGACAAGAAGCCATTCTTCTAAGTATCATCCCACCATCATTTCTCCATTCTTTAAAAATGCAGGGAAATTTTGCAAATTGGCATTATAATTAGTAGCTGGAGGGTACTTTTTTTTTTTGTAGGGTCGGTCAGGATGGGTGTTCAGGCCCTCTGTCAGATCGCTGGTTTGTGTTTATTATCCCCAGAGAAGAGTAGTGGGCATGTGTTTGGCAGGTGAAAAGTGCGGATTCTGTTTCAGAGAATTAAACAGGATCCGCATGGTCATCCCGTTCCTTTAGGAAACCTTTGCTTCATCAGCTGGGATTCCACCATGTTTCTATATACTCCTCTATGCGTGGGTACGGGTACCTGGCTTGTTCCAAGAAGTATGCTGGAGAGTTTTCAAATTAACCAGTAGGTTGAAAATTATTTGCAGGTTTTCAGCGTTTCTCCATAATTTTGATAACGTTTGTATGTGCCTTCTGAAACCCAAGAAAGCTGCGACGGACATAACTATGCTGAGGAGCAGCTCACTTGGTGTTGCCTATTTTTGTTAGTGGAGACTGAGAAGAAGCCATTCTTCTAAGTATCATCCCACCACCATTTTTCCATTGTTTTAAAAGGCAGGGAAATTTTGCAAGTTAGCATTATAATTAGTAGCTGGAGGGTACGGTTTTTTTTGTGTGTGTGGTCGATGTGGTTGGGGGGGTAAGGCACTCTGTCAGTTCGCTGGTTAGTTTTTATTATCCCCAGAGAGGAGAAGTGGGCATGTGTTTGGCAGGTGAAAAGGGAGGATTCTGTTTCAGAGAATTAACGATGATCCCCATGCTCATCCCATTCCTTTAATAATCCTTTACTTCATCAGCTGGAAATCCACCATGGTTGTATATACTCCTCTTTGCGTGGGAACAGGTAACTGGCTTGTTCCAAGAAGTATGCCGCAGAGCTTTTCAATTAACCACTACGTTGAAAATTATTTGCAGGTGTTCAGCGTTTCACCATAATTGTGATAACGTTTGTTTGTGCCTCCTGAAACCCAAGATGGCTGCGACGGACATAACTATGCTGAGGTGTAGCTGACTTTGT
Source organism: Eulemur rufifrons (assembly GCF_041146395.1). Lineage (NCBI taxonomy): Eukaryota > Metazoa > Chordata > Mammalia > Primates > Lemuridae > Eulemur > Eulemur rufifrons. Next base: position 39,329,145 of record NC_090992.1, on the reverse strand, counting down.
GTTGCCTATTTTTGTTAGTGGAGACTGACAAGAAGCCATTCTTCTAAGTATCATCCCACCACCATTTTTCCATTGTTTTAAAATGCAGGGAAATTTTGCAAGTTAGCATTATAATAAGTAGCTGGAGGGAAGGATTTTTTTTTGTGTGTGTGGTCGATGTGGATGGGGGGGTCAGGCCCTCTGTCAGTTCGCTGGTTAGTTTTTATTAACCCCAGAGAGGAGAAGTGGGCATGTGTTTGGCAGGTGAAAAGGGCGGATTCTGTTTCAGAGAATTAACGATGATCCCCATGGTCATCCCGTTCCTTTAATAATCCTTTACTTCATCAGCTGGAAATCCACCATGGTTCTATATACTCCTCTTTGCGTGGGAACAGGTAACTGGATTTTTCCAAGAAGTATGCCGCAGAGCTTTTCAATTAACCACTAGGTTGAAAATTATTTGCAGGTGTTCAGCGTTTAACCCTAACCAGAACCCCTAAAGCTAACCCTGAACCCTATCCCTAACCCTAGCAGTAAACTTTAACCCTAAACCTAAGCCCAACCCGTAACCCTAATCCTATCCTTTTACCCTAAAACTAACCCCCAAACCTAACCCCTATACCTCACCCTAACTCTAAGCCCAATCCTAATTCTAACCATACCCCTTCATAAAACACTAACTCCTAACCGCTAACCCTAACACTAACCAAAATCCCTAATCACTCCTCCCTATCCCTAACGCTTAACCTTTACCCTAACCGTTAACCCTCACCCTAAATCTTAACACTGACCCTAACCTTAACCTTTAACTCTAAGCCTAACCCTTAACCCTACAGGAAGGAAGACCCTTAATGCTAATGGGATCCCTTATCCCTAACCCTAACACTACAGCTAAAAATAACCCTAACCTTGGATCCTTAAACCTAACCCCTAACACTTACTTTAACCCCAAACCCTAACCCTAATCCTAAGCATTAAACCTAACCCTATCTCTTAACCCTAACGCTAGCCCTTACCCTAACGCCTAGATCTAACCCTAAATCTAACCTACCGCCTAATCCTAACCTTAAGCCCTAATGCTAACACTAACCCTGAACTCTAAACCTACCCGTAACCCATAACACTAACCCTATTCGTGAACCTAAACCCTGACCCTAACCATTACTCGCACCCAAGCATTTAACCCTGACCCTAACCCTAATCCTTAATGCCTACCTTAACACTAAACCCTAACCCTAAGCCCAACACTTAACCCTAATCGTATCCCCTAACCGTAACCCTAACCCTAATGCTAACCCCTAAACGTAACCCTAACCGTGACCAGTAAACCTAACCCTAACCTCTAACACAAACCATAGCACATAACTCTAACCCTAAAACTAACCCTAACCCTAACCCTAACCCTAAACCCTAACTCTTAACCTTAACCCTAAGCGTTAACTCTCACGCTAACCTTTAATCCTAACCCTAATCCTAATCTTCAACCCTAAACCTAACACTTAACCCTAACCCTGTACCAAACTCTAACCCCTCATCTTAACCCTAACCGTAAACCTCAACCCTAAACCAAAGTGTAACCGTTAAACCTAAGAGTAACCTTTAACCCTAACCCTAATCCCTAACCCTAAACCCTCACCCTAACACTAAACTTCATCCTTAACCCTAACCAGAATCCTAACCCTAAATCTAATTCTCAGACTTCTTGCTTTCTTAGAGTTTAGAAAGCCTGCAATCCTCCCATGCCATGCGTGAAAGGAGGCTCTACCACTGTGTCCTGCATGAAACCCACGGGCCGATACCCAGAGTATGATAGAGTGGGTTCCCGGGTACAATCCCAGCTCCCTAAACTCCCCCCGCCCACCTAATGCAGAGAGGGCCCGTGCACTAAGCATAAACAATACCTTTAACAAATAACCCTAACCCTGAACATAACACCCAACCCTGTTCCTATTTATCCCCTTAACACGTAAACCTCACCGTGCGCCTAACTTTAACCTCTTATCCTAACGTTAATGCATAACCCATTTCCTGAGAACAACCCCTATCCCATAATTCTAACCCTGTCTCCTAGTCATCACTGTGACACCTAATCCCTAACCCTAATTCTAAACCGCTAACCCTAACCGTAACCCTACCTACAACCCTTACACTGACAGTAACCCTTACTTCTAACCCCAACGCTATGCCTAACAAAAACCCTAACCCTTGACCCTAACCCTTGACCCTAACCCCTAAGCCTTACCCTAACCCTTAAACCTAATCCTAATCCTAACCATTAAACCTAACCCTAGCTCTTAAAGCTAACCCTAAACCTTACCCTCACGACTAGACCTAACCCTGACACTAACCTAACACCTAACCCTCACCAGAACCCCTCAAGCTAACCCTGAACCCTATCCCTAACCCTAGCAGTAAACTTTAACCCTAAACCTAAGCCCAACCCATAACCCTAATCCTATCCTTTTACCCTAAAACTAACCCCTAAACCTAACCCCTATACCTCACCCTAACTCTAACCCCAATCCTAATTCTAACCATACCCCTTCATAAAACACTAACTCCTAACCGCTAACCCTAACACTAACCAAAAACCCCAATCACTAATCCCTAACCCTAATGCTTAACCTTACCCTAACCGTTAACCCTCACCCTAAATCTTAACACTGACCGTAACCTTAACCTTTAACTCTAAGCCTAACACTTAACCCTACAGTAAGGAAGACCCTTAATGCTAATGGGATCCCTTATCCCTAACCCTAACACTACAGCTAAAAATAACCCTAACCTTGGATCCTTAAACCTAACCCCTAACACTTACTTTAACCCCAAACCCTAACCCTAATCCTAAGCATTAAACCTAACCCTATCTCTTAACCCTAACGCTAGCCCTTACCCTAACGCCTAGATCTAACCCTAAATCTAACCTACCGCCTAATCCTAACCTTAAGCCCTAATGCTAAGTCTAACCCTGAACCCAAACCTACCCGTAACCCTTAACACTAACCCTATTCGTGAACCTTAACCCTGACCCTAACCATTACTGGCACCCAAGCATTTAACCCTGACCCTAACCCTAATTCTTAATGATAACCTTAACACTAAACCCTAACCCTAAGCCCAACACTTAACCCTAATCCTATCCCTTAACCCTAACCCTAACGCTAATGCTACCCCCTAAACGTAACCCAACCGTGACCAGTAAACCTAACCCTAACCTCTAACCCAAACCATAGGACATAACTCTAACCCTAAAACTAACCCTAACCCTAACCCTAACCCTAAACCCTAACTCTTAACCTTAACCCTAAGCGATAACTCTCACGCTAACCTTTAATCCTAACCCTAATCCTAATCTTCAACCCTAAACCTAACACTTAACCCTAACCCGGTACCAAACCCTAACCCCTCATATTAACCCTAACCGTAAACCTCAACCCTAAACCAAAGTGTAACCGTTAAACCTAAGAGTAACCTTTAACCCTAACCCTATTCCCTAACCCTAAGCCCTCACCCTAACACTAAACTTCATCCTTAACCCTAACCAGAATCCTAACCCTAAATCTAATTCTCAGACTTCTTGCTTTCTTAGAGTTTAGAAAGCCTGCAATCCTCCCATGCCATGCGTGAAAGGAGGCTCTACCACTGTGTCCTGCATGAAACCCATGGGCCCATACCCAGAGTATGATAGAGTGGGTTCCCGGGTACAATCCCAGCCTGCTAAACTCCCCCCGCCCGCCTAATGCAGATAGGGCACGTGCGCTAAGCATAAACAATACCTTTAACAGATAACCCTAACCCTGAACATAACACCCAACCCTGTTCCTATTTCTCCCCTTAACACGTAAACCTCACCGTGCGCCTACCTTTAACCTCTTATCCTAACGTTAATGCATAACCCATTTCCTGAGAACAACCCCTATCCCATAATTCTAGCCCTATCTCCTAGTCATCACTGTGACACCTAATCCCTAACCCTAATTCTAAACCGCTAACCCTAATCATAACCCTACCTACAAACCTAACACTGACAGTAACCCTTACTTCTAACCCCAACGCTATGCCTAACAAAAACCCTAACCCTTGACCCTAACCCTTCACCCTAACCCCTAAGCCTTACCCTAACCCTTAACCCTAATCCTAATCCTAACCATTAAACCTAACCCTAGCTCTTAAAGCTAACCCTAAACCTTACCCTCACGACTAGACCTAACCCTGACACTAACCTAACACCTAATCCTAACCAGAACCCCTAAAGCTAACCCTGAACCCTATCCCTAACCCTAGCAGTAAACTTTAACCCTAAACCTAAGCCCAACCCGTAACCCTGATCATATCCTTTTACCCTAAAACTAACCCCTAAACCTAACCCCTATACCTCACCCTAACTCTAAACCCAATCCTAATTCTAACCATACCCCTTTATAAAACACTAACTCCTAACCGCTAACCCTAACACTAACCAAAAACCCTAATCACTAATCCCTAACCCTAACGCTTAACCTTTACCCTAACCGTTAACCCTCACCCTAAATCTTAACACTGACCCTAACCTTAACCTTTAACTCTAAGCCTAACCCTTAACCCTACAGTAAGGAAGACCCTTAATGCTAATGGGATCCCTTATCCCTAACCCTAACACTACAGCTAAAAATAACCCTAACCTTGGAACCTTAAACCTAACCCCTAACACTTACTTTAACCCCAAACCCTAACCCTAATCCTAAGCATTAAACCTAACCCTATCTCTTAACCCTAACGCTAGCCCTTACCCTAACGCCTAGATCTAACCCTAAATCTAACCTTCTGCCTAATCGTAACCTTAAGCCCTAATGCTAACACTAACCCTGAACCCTAAACCTACCCGTAACCCTTAACACTAACCCTATCCGTGAACCTAAACCCTGACCCTAACCATTACCCGCACCCAAGCATTTAACCCTGACCCTAACCCTAATCCTTAATGCTAACCTTAACACTAAACCCTAACCCTAAGCCCAACAATTAATCCTAATCCTATCCCTTAACCCTAACCCTAACCCTAATGCTAAACCCTAAACGTAACCCTAACCGTGACCAGTAAACCTAACCCTAACCTCTAACACAAACCATAGCACATAACTCTAACCCTAAAACTAACCCTAAACCTAACCCTAACCCTAAACCCTAACTCTTAACCTTAACCCTAAGCGTTAACTCTCACGCTAACCTTTAATCCTAACCCTAATCCTAATCTTCAACTCTAAACCTAACACTTAACCCTAACCCTGTACCAAACCCTAACCCTCATCTTAACCCTAACCGTAAACCTCAACCCTAAACCAAAGTGTAACCGTTAAACCTAAGAGTAACCTTTAACCCTAACCCTAATCCCTAACCCTAAGCCCTCACCCTAACACTAAACTTCATCCTTAACCCTAACCAGAATCCTAACCCTAAATCTAATTCTCAGACTTCTTGCCTTCTTAGAGTTTAGAAAGCCTGCAATCCTCCCATGCCATGCGTCAAAGGAGGCTCTACCACTGTGTCCTGCATGAAACCCACAGGCCCATACCCAGAGTATGATAGAGTGGGTTCCCGGGTACAATCCCAGCCCCCTAAACTCCCCCCGCCCGCCTAATGCAGACAGGGCCCGTGCGCTAAGCATAAACAATACCTTTAACAGATAACCCTAACCCTGAACATAACACCCAACCCTGTTCCTATTTCTCCCCTTAACACGTAAACCTCACCGTGCGCCTAACTTTAACCTCTTATCCTAACGTTAATGCATAACCCATTTCCTGAGAACAACCCCTATCCCATAATTCTAACCCTATCTCCTAGTCATCACTGTGACACCTAATCCCTAACCCTAATTCTAAACCGCTACCCTAACCGTAACCCTACCTACAACCCTAACACTGACAGTAACCCTTACTTCTAACCCCAACGCTATGCCTAACAAAAACCCTAACCCTTGACCCTAACCCTTCACCCTAACCCCTAAGCCTTACCCTAACCCTTAACCCTAATCCTAATCCTAACCATTAAACCTAACCCTAGCTCTTAAAGCTAACCCTAAACCTTACCCTCACGACTAGACCCTACCCTGACACTAACCTAACACCTAACCCTAACCAGAACCCCTAAAGCTAACCCTGAACCCTATCCCTAACCCTAGCAGTAAACTTTAACCCTAAACCTACGCCCAACTCGTAGCCCTAATCCTATCCTTTTACCGTAAAACTAACCCCTAAACCTAACCCCTATACCTCACCCTAACTCTAACCCCAATCCTAATTCTAACCATACCCCTTCATAAAACACTAACTCCTAACCGCTAACCCTAACACTAACCAAAAACCTTAATCACTAATCCCTAACCCTAACACTTAACCTTTACCCTAACCGTTAACCCTCACCCTAAATCTTAACACTGACCCTAACCTTAACCTTTAACTCTAAGCCTAACCCTTAACCCTACAGTAAGGAAGACCCTTAATGCTAATGGGATCCCTTATCCCTAACCCTAACACTACAGCTAAAAATAACCCTAACCTTTGATCCTTAAACCTAACCCCTAACACTTACTTTAACCCCAAACCCTAATCCTAATCCTAAGCATTCAACCTAACCTATCTCTTAACCCTAACGCTAGCCCTTACCCTAACGCCTAGATCTAACCCTAAATCTAACCTACCGCCTAATCCTAACCTTAAGCCCTAATGCTAACTCTAACCCTGAACCCTAAACCTACCCGTAACCCTAACACTAACCCTATCCCTAACCCCCTTACCCTGACTCTGTTAACCCTCACCCTAACCCTCAACCCTGACCCTAACCTTAAACCTTAATCCTAACCATGCGTGAGATGAGCCTCTGCCTTTGTCCTGCGTGACAGTTGATGCCCAACACCCAGGGTACGATGAAGTGGGGACGCAGCCTTGCTCCACATCCACAGTGCCCCGTACGTTAGACAGGACCCATGCCCTAACACACACCGTTAAACGTAAGCCCGAACCCTATCACTAAACCAAACCCTTCGTACGCCCTGAATCTAACTCCTAATAGTAACCCTAATCCCTGACCCTTACTCTTGCCTCTCATCCTAAACCTAAACCCAACCACTAAACATAATCCTAATCTCTAACCCTAACAGTACTCCTAACCCTAATTCTAACCTAAAACCCTAACCCCTAAACCTAATCCTAGTCCCTAACACCTAACCTTACCCTAAACCGAATTCCAATTCTCAGACTTTTGCAAATCAAAAACTTATAAAAGCCTACAATCCACCAATGCAGTGTCTGAGATGAGCGTCCGTCCCTATGTCCTGCATGACAGGCAGGCGCCAATGCCCAGGGTACTATGGAGTGGAGTCCTGGGGTCTGTAGTCTTGCTAAACTCCAGTTTGGAAGAATTACTATAGTCATATATAGGGATGCTTACATTTACTTATAGAAAACAACTATTGGTGTGTGATTTGTAGGCTTGCCTTACTCTAGTTTGGATGAAGAAGCTGAATCATATATAGGAATATTAGCTTTGAGTTAGAGGAAGCATCTATGGGGGGTGCTTTTTTGGCTTGTTAAACTCTGGTTTGGAAGAAGTTCGAGAGTCTTATATAGGAACGATATCATTCTTTCAGAGAAAGCAATTATAGGGAGTTGGTTTGTAGGCTTGCTAAGCTCTAGTTTGGAGGAAGGCGAGAGTCATATATAGGAACGCTTACGTTCACATAAAGCGTCTACGGGGGGACGGTTTCTAGGCTTCCTAAACTCTAGCTTGGAAAAAGAGGACAGTTATGTATAGGAACTCTCGGCGGGGGATTTGTAGCATTGCTAAAATCTTAGATTGGAAAAGTTGCGAGAGTCATACATAGGAATGTTAACATTCACTCAATGAAAGCAACTATAAGGGGTGCTTTCCAGGCTGGCTACACTCTAATTTGGAAAAAGTGCGACAGTCATGTATAGGAAGGCTTATATTCACTCAGACAAAGCAATTATGTGTAGGTGTATAGTAGGCATGCTAACTCTAGTTTGGAAAATTTCGAGAGCCATGTATAGGAAAGCTTACAGTAACTTAGAGAAAGCAACGAACAGGGGTGGAGTGTAGGCTTGCTAAACTCTAGTTTGGAGGAAGTGCCATAGTCATATATAAGGAACGCTTAAATTCGTTCAGAGAAAACAGCTGTCGGGGATTGGTTTGTAGACTTATTCAACTCTAGTTTGGAAGAAGTGCGAGAGACATATATAGGAATGTTTACATTGACTCAAAGAAAGCAACTATGGGGGAGTGTTATTTTGGCATGCCAGATGCTAGTTAGGAAGAAGTACAAGACTCATATATAGGAATGCTTACATTCACACAGCGAGAGCAACTACGGAGTAGTGTCAGGTAGACATGTTAAAGTCTAGCTTGGGAGAAGTTCCAGAGTCCTATATAGGAAAGGTAACAGCCACTTTGAAAAAGCAAGTCTTGGCGGGTTGTTTGTAGGCCTGCAAAACCCTGTTTTAGTTGAAGTGTGAGAATCATATATGAGAACGCTTACATTCCCTCAGAGAAAGCAACGATGGGGTTGTTTGTAGGCTTACTAAACTGCAGTTTGGAAGAAGCACGAGAATCACATATAGGAACACATACATTTTGACGCACTGAAAGTAACTATGGGGTGGTGTCTTATAGGCATGCTAAACTCTAGTTTGGACGAAGTTTGAGAATCACATATAAGAAAGCTTAGAGTCACTTAGAGAAAGCAAATCTCTGGGTGTGGAATGTAGGCCTGCTAAACTCTATTTTGGTTTAAGACGGCGTGGTGGTTTGTAGGCATACTAAACTCTAGTTTGGAAGAAGTAGGAGAATGATATATGGGAACGCTTACATTCACGTAGAGAAAGCAATTATGGGGTGGCGTTTTTGTAGCCATGCTAATCTCTAGTTTGGAAGAAGTTAAGGAGTAATATATAGGAAAGGGTATAGTCATAGAAACCAACTCTCAGGGGATGTTTTGTACACCTGCAAAACTCCAGATTGGAATTGGGGGAGAGTCATATTGGGGACCGCGTGCATTCACTCAGAGAAATCAACGATGGGATTGTGATTTGTAGGCATAGTCAACTCTAGTTTGGAAGAAGTACGAGAATCGTATATAGGAACGCTTACCTTCACGCAGAGAAAGCAACTATGGAGTGATGTTTGTATGCCTACTAAAATATAGTTTGGAGGAAGTTCGAGAGCCATATCTGGGAAGCTTACAGTCACTTAGAGAAAGCAACTCTCGGGGGTGTTTCGTAGGCCTGCTAAACTCTATTTTCAATGAAGTGTTAGAATAATATATGGGAACTCAGTGAAAGCAACGTTGTGGTTGTGGTTCCTAGGCATACTAACCTGTAATTTGGAAGAAGCAAGAGAATCACATGTAGAACCGCTTACATTCCGGCACCGAATGCAACTATGGGGTGGTGTTTTGTAGGCTTGCAAAACTCTAGTTTGGACGAAGTTTGAGAGTCATATATAGGAAAGTTTACAGTCACGTAGAGAAAGCAACTCTCTGGGTGTGGAATGTAGAGTTATTTTGGTTGAAATAGAGTTATTTTGGTTGAAGTGTGAGAGTCATATATGGGAACGCTTACATTCACTCAGAGAAAACAACGTTTGGGTGGTGGTTTGTAGGGCATACTAAACTGTAGTTTGGAAGAAGTACGAGAGTCCTATATAGGAACACTTCCATTCACGCAGAGAAAGCACTTATGGCGTCAGGTTTTGTAGGCATGCTAAACTGCAGTTTGGAAGAAGTTGGAGAACCTTATACAGGAAAGATTACCGTCACCTAGGGAAAGCAACTCTCGGGAGATTTTTTTGTACACATGCTAAACTCTAATTTGGATGAAGTGTGAGAGTCAAACATGGGACCGCTTACATTCCCTCAGAGAAACAACACTGGGGTGGTTTTTGTAGGCATACTAAATAGTTTGGAAGAAGTACGAGAATGATATTTGGGAACGCTTACATTCACACAGAGAAAGCAACTACGGGGTGGTGTTTTGTAAGCATGCTATAGTTTGGAAGAAGTTCTAAACCTGAACAGTCACTTAGAGAAAGCAACTCTTGGTGGGTGATTTTTAGGTCTGCTAAATTGTATTTTGAAAGAAGTACCAGAGTCATATATACTAATGCTTACATTCATGCAAAGAAAAAACCATGGGGTGATGTTTTGTGGGCATGTTAACCTGTAGTTTGGAAGAAGTTGGAGAGTCTTATTTAGGAAAGCTTACAGTCACCTAGAGAAAGCAACTCTCGGGAGAGCCTTTCTTGGCCTGCTAAACTCTACTTTGCATCAATTGTGAGAGTCAAACATGGGAATGCTTTCATTCATTCAGAGAACGCAACGTTTGGGTGGTGGTTTGTAGGCATTCTAAACTGTATTTTGGAGGAAGTACGAGAGTCATGTATATGAAGGCTTACATTCAGGCAGAGAAAGCAACTCTGGGGTCGTATTTTGTTGGCATGCTAAACTGTGGTTTGGAAGAAGTTCGAGAGTCTTATATAGGAAAGATTACAGTGACACAGAGAAAACAACTCTCGGAAGTTTATTGGTAGGCCTGCTAAACTCTAACTTGGATGAAATGTGAGAACGCTTGCATTCATTCACTCAGAGAAGGAAACATCGTGATGGTTTGAAGGCATAATAACTGTAGTTGGGAAGAAGTAGGAGAGTCATATATATGAACGGTTACATTCACGCAGAGAACGCAACTGTGGGGTGGCGATGTATGCATGTTAATCTGTAGTTTGGAGGAAGTGCGAGAGTCATATCTGGGGAAAATTACAGTCACTTAGAGAAAGGAACCATCTTGGGCTGGTTTGTAGATCTGCTAAATTCTATTTTGGAAACAGAGTGTGAGTCATATATGGGAACGCTTATGTTCACTCAGAGAAAGCAACCACGGTGTGGTGTTTTGTTGGCATGGTGTAGTTTGAAAGAAGTTGGAGATTCTTATATAGGAAAGTTTACAGTCACCTAGAGAAAGCAACTCACGGGGTGTTGTTTGTAGGCCTGCTAAACTCTAATTTAGATGAAGTGAGAGAGGCATATATATGAACGCTTATATTGATGCAGAGAAAGCAACTATGGGGTGGTGTTTTGTAGGCATGCTAAAATATAATTTGGAAGAAGTTCGAAAACAGTCACTTAGAGAAAGCAACTCTCGGCGGTTGATTTTTCGGTCTGCTAAATTGCATTTTGAAAGAAGTACCAGAGTCATATATACAAACGCTTACATTCATGCAGAGAAAGGAACTGTGGGGTGGTGTTTTCTAGGCATGCTAAACTCTAGTTTGGACGAAGTTTGAGAATCACATATAAGAAAGCTTAGAGTCGCTAAAGCAAATCTCTGGGTGTGGAATGTAGGCGTGCCAAACTCTATTTTGGTTTCAGAGTGAGAGTCATATATGGGAAGGCTTACATTCACTCAGAGAAAGCAACGATGGTGTGGTGGTTTGTAGGCATACTGAACTCTAGTTTGGAAGAAGTAGGAGAATGATATATGGGAACGCTTACATTCATGCAGAGAAAGCAATTATGGGGTGGCTTTTTTGTAGCCATGCAAATCTCTATTTTGCAAGAAGTTAAAGAGAAATATATAGGAAAGCGTACCGTCATTTATAGAAACCAACTTTTGGGGAATGGTTTGTAGGCCTGCAAAACTCTACTTTGGAAGAAGGGGGAGAGTCATATGGGGGACTGGGTACATTCACTCGGAGATATCAACGATGGGGTTGTGGTTTGTAGGCATACTAAACTCTAGTTTGGAAGAAGGACGAGAATCATATATAGGAACGCTTACATTCATGCAGAGAAAGCAACTATGGAGTGATGTTTGTATGCCTACTAAACGATAGTTTGGAGGATGTTCGAGAGTCATATCTGGAAAGCTTACAGTCATTTAGAGAAAGCAACTCTCTGGGGATGGTTCGTAGGCCTGCTAAACTCTATTTTCAATGAAGTGTTAGAATCATATGCAGGAACGCTTACATTCACTCAGAGAAAGCAACGTTGGGGTGGCCGTTTTTGAGCATACTAAACTCTACTTTGGAAGAGGTACGAGAGACATAAATACGAACGCTTACATTAACACAGAGAAAGCAAATACGGGGTGCTGTAGTGCAGGCATGCTAAACTATAGATTGGAAGAAGTTCGAAAGCTGACAGTCACTTAGAGAAAGCAACTCTTGGCGGGTGATTTTTAGGTCTGCTAAATTGTATTTTGAAAGACGTACCAGAGTCATATATACAAACGCTTACATTCATGCAGAGAAAGAAACTATGGGGTGACGTGTTGTTGGCATGCTAAACTGCAGTTTCAAAGGAGTTCCAGAGCGTTATATAGGATAGCTTACAGTCACCTAGAGAAAACAACACTCGGGACAGCTTTGCAAGCCTCTAAACACTAATTAGCAGCAATTGTGAGAGTCAAATATGGGAACGCTTACATTCACGGAGAGAACACAACGTTTGGGTGGTGGTTTGTAGGCATAATAACTGTAGTTCGGAAGAAGTAGGAGAGTCATATATATGAACAGTTACATTCACGCAGAGAAAGAAACTGTTGGGTGGTGTATGTACGCATGTTAATCTATACTTTGGAGGAAGTTTGAGAGTCATATCTGGGGAAAATTACAGTCACATAGCTAAATCAACCATCGAGGACTGGTTTGTAGGTCTGCTAAATTCTATTTTGGAAAAAGTGATTCATATAAGGGAATTCTTATGTTCACTCAGAGAAAGCAACGATGCGGTGGTGTATTGTTGGCATGCTAAACTTTAGTTTGGAAGAAGTTCGAGAGTTTTACATAGGAAAGCTTACATTCACCTAGAGAAAGCAACTCTCAGGATGTGGTTTATAGGCCTGGTGAACTCTAATTTGGATCAAGTGTGAGAGTCATACATACGAGTTCCAAAATACAGTTTAGTATGCCTACAAACCACCAGCCTAACATTGCTTTCTCTGAGTGGATATAGGCCTTCCCTTATATGAATCTCGGACTGCTTTCAAAATGCAATTTGCCTGACCTACAAAACACCGCCCGAGAGTTGCTTTCTCTCACTATAAGCTTTCCTATATATGACTTTGGAACATAATTTAGCATGCCAACAAAAGGCCACCCCATAGTTTGCGTGAATGTAAGCGTTCCTATGCATCACGCTCGTACTTCTTCCAAAGTATAGTACACCTACCAACCACCTCCCCAACGTTGCTTTTTCTGAGTGAATGTAAGCATTCTTTTATTCTCGTACTTCCTCCAAACTCCAGTTTAGTGTGACTAAAAATCACCACCGCAACCCTGCTTTCTCTGAGTGAATGTTAGCGTTCCCGTTTATGATTCACACTTCATCCAAAATAGAATTTAGCAGAACTACAAACCGGCCCCCAAGGGTTGCTTTCTCTGTGAGACTGTAAGCTTTCCTATTACTCTTAACTTCTTCGCAACTAGAGATTTGCATGCCTACAAAACACCACCCCATAGTTGCCCTCTCTGCGTGAATGTAAGCACTCACATATATGACTCTGCTACTTCTTCCAAAATACAGTTTAGTATGCTTACAAACAACCACCCAAAAGTTAAGTTCTCTGAGAGAATGTTAGCGTTCCCATGTATGACAGTCACAAATGGTGCAAGGTAGAGTTTAGCAGGCTTACAAACAATCTCTCGAAAGTTGCTTCCTCTAGCGGACAGTAAGCTTTCCTATAAAAGACTGTTGAACTTTTTCGAAACTACATTTCAGCACGCCAACAAAACATCACCACATAGATTTTCTCAGCATAAATGTAACAGATTTTATATATGACTCTGGTACTTCTTTCAAAATACAATTTAGCACACCTCAAAATCAACCGCCGAGAGTTGCATTCTCTGTCACTGTCAGCTTTCGAACTTCTTCCAAATTATATTTTATCATGCCTACAAAACACCACCCCATAGTTGCTTTCTCTGCGTCCATATAAGCGTTCATATATATGACTCTCGTACTTCTTCCAAACTGGAGTTAGTATACCTACAAACCGGCACCCAAATTTACCTTTCTCTGAGTGAATGAAGCGTATCCATGTATGCCTCTTTCACTTCATCCAAATTAGAGTTTAGCGGCCCACAAACCACCTCCTGTGAGTTGCTTTCTCTAGGTGACTATAAACTTTCCTATATAAGACTCTCGAACTTCTTCCAAACTACAATTTAGCATGCCAACAATACAGCGCCCCATCGTTGATTTCTCTGAGTGAACATAAGCGTTCCCATATATGACTCTCACTCTTCTTCCAAAATAGAATTTAGCAGACCTACACAACACCCGATGGTTCCAATTCTCTAGGTGACTCTAATTTTTCCCACATATGACTCTCGAGCTTCCTCCAAACTAGATTATGATGATTACATAGGCCACCCCACAGTTGCTTTCTCTTCGTGAATGTAACCGTTCATATATGACTCTCCTACTTCTTTTGAACTACAGCATTTATTCCTACAAACCATCACGACAACGTTCTTTCTCTGAGTGAATGCAAGCGTTCCTGCATATGATTCTAACACTTCATTGAAAATAGAGTTTAGCAGGCCTACGAACCACCCCCAGAGAGTTGCTTTCTCTAAATGACTGTAAGCTTTCCAGATATGACTCTCGAGCATCCTCCAAACTATCGTTTAGTAGGCATACAAACATCACTCCATAGTTGCTTTCTCTGCATGAATGTAAGCGTTCCTATATATGATTCTCGTCCTTCTTCCAAACTAGAGTTTAGTATGCCTACAAACCACAACCGCATCGTTGATTTCTCCGAGTGAATGTACCCAGTCCCCCATATGATTCTCCCCCTTCTTCCAAAGTAGAGTTTTGCAGGCCTACAAACCATCCCCCAAAAGTTGGTTTCTATAAATGACGGTACGCTTTCCTATATATTTCTCTTTAACTTCTTGCAAAATAGAGATTTGCATGGCTACAAAAAAGCCACCCCATAATTGCTTTCTCTGCATGAATGTAAGCGTTCCCATATATCATTCTCCTACTTCTTCCAAACTAGAGTTCAGTATGCCTGCAAACCACCACACCATCGTTGCTTTCTCTGAGTGAATGTAAGCCTTCCCATATATGACTCTCACTCCGAAACCAAAATAGAGTTTAGCACGCCTACATTCCACACCCAGAGATTTGCTTTAAGCGACTCTAAGCTTTCTTATATGTGATTCTCAAACTTCGTCCAACCTAGAGTTTAGCACGCCTAGAAAACACCACCCCACAGTTCCTTTCTCTGCATGAATGTAAGCGTTTGAATATATGACACTGGTACTTCTTTCAAAATACAATTTAGCAGACCTAAAAATCCACCGCCAAGAGTTGCTTTCTCTAAATGACTGTCTGCTTTCGAACTTCTTCCAAACTATATTTTAGCAGGCCTACAAAACACCACCCCATAGTTGCTTTCTCTGCGTCCATATAAGCGTTCATATATATCACTCTAGTACTTCTTCCAAACTGGAGTTAGTATACCTACAAACCGGCACCCCAATTTACCTTTCTCTGAGTGAATGAAGCGTATCCATGTATGCCTGTTTCACTTCATCCAAATTAGAGTTTAGCGTCGTACAAACCACCTCCTGTGAGTTGCTTTCTCTAGGTGACTGTAAACTTTCCTATATAAGACTCTCGAACTTCTTCCAAACTACAGTTTAGCATGCCAACAATACAGCGCCCCATCGTTGATTTCTGTGAGTCAACATAAGCGTTCCCATCTATGACTCTCACTCTTTTTCCAAAATAGAATTTAGCAGACCTACACACCAGCCCCCGATGGTTCCTTTCTCTAAATGACTCTAATTTTCCCCAGATATGACTCTCGAACTCCCTCCAAACTACAGATTATGATGATTACATACGCCACCCCACAGTTGCTTTCTCTGCGTGAATGTAACCGTTCATATATGACTCTCCTACTTCTTCGAACTACAGTTGTTATTCCTACAAACCACCACGACAAAGTTCTTTCTCTGAGTGAATGCAAGCGTTCTCACACTTCATCCAAATTACAGTTTAGCAGACCTACCAACAAACTACAGAGAGTTGTTTTCTCTGTGTCACTGTAATCTTTCCTATATAAGGCTCTCGAACTTCTTCCAAACCACAGTTTAGCATGCCAACAAAATACGATCACAGAGTTGCTTTCTCTGCGTGAATGTAAGCATTCGTATATATGACTCTCCTACTTCCTCCAAAATACAGTTTAGAATGCTTACAAACCACCATCCAAACGTTGCGTTCTCTGAGTGAATGTAAGCGTTCCCATGTTTGACTCTCACAATTGATGCAAATTAGAGTTTAGCACGCTTAGAAACAATCTGCCGAGAGTTACTTTCTCTAGGTGACTGTAAGCTTTCTTATATAAGACTCGCGAACTTCTTCCAAACTACAGTTTAGCATGCCAACGAAACACTGCCCCATCGTTGATTTCTCTGAGTGAACATAAGCGTTCCCACATATGACTTTCTCTCTTCTTCCAAAATAGAATTTAGCAGATCTACAAAACGGCCCCCGATGGTTGCTTTCTCTAAGTGACTGCAATTTTCCCCAGATACGACTCTCGAACTTCCTCCAAAGTATAGATTAACATGCGTACATACACCACCCAACAGTTTCTTTCTCTGCGTGAATGTAACCGTTCATATATATGACTCTCCTACTTCTTCCGAACTACAGTTATTATGCCTACAAACCACCACCCAAACGTTGTGTTCTCTCCGTGAATGTAAGCGTTCCCATGTTTGACTCTCACAATTGCTGCTAATTAGTGTTTAGAGGCTTGCAAAGCTGTCCCGAGTGTTGCTTTCTCTAGGTGACTGTAAGCTATCCTATATAACACTCTGGAACTCCTTTCAAACTGCAGTTTAGCATGCCAAAAACACATCACCCCATAGTTTCTTTCTCTGCATGAATGTAAGCGTTTGTATATGACTCTGGTACGTCTTTCAAAATACAATTTAGCAGACCTAAAAATCACCCGCCAAGAGTTGCTTTCTCTAAGTGACTGTCAGCTTTCGAACTTCTTCCAATCTATAGTTTAGCATGCCTGCATTACAGCACCCCGTATTTGCTTTCTCTGTGTTAATGTAAGCGTTCGTATTTATGTCTCTCGTACCTCTTCCAAAGTAGAGTTTAGTATGCTCAAAAACGGCCACCCCAACGTTGCTTTCTCTGAGTGAATGTAAGCGTTCCTGCATATGATTCTAACACTTCATTGAAAATAGAGTTTAGCAGGCCTACGAACCACCCCCAGAGAGTTGCTTTCTCTAAATGACTGTAAGCTTTCCAGATATGACTCTCGAGC
This sequence comes from Eulemur rufifrons, assembly GCF_041146395.1. Lineage (NCBI taxonomy): Eukaryota > Metazoa > Chordata > Mammalia > Primates > Lemuridae > Eulemur > Eulemur rufifrons. Next base: position 39,311,809 of record NC_090992.1, on the reverse strand, counting down.
ATCCTCCAAACTATCGTTTAGTAGGCATACAAACATCACTCCATAGTTGCTTTCTCTGCATGAATGTAAGCGTTCCTATATATGATTCTCGTCCTTCTTCCAAACTAGAGTTTAGTATGCTTACAAACCACAACCCCATCGTTGATTTCTCCGAGTGAATGTACCCAGTCCCTCATATGATTCTCCCCCTTCTTCCAAAGTAGAGTTTTGCAGGCCTACAAACCATCCCCCAAAAGTTGGTTTCTATAAATGACGGTACGCTTTCCTATATATTTCTCTTTAACTTCTTGCAAAATAGAGATTTGCATGGCTACAAAAAAGCCACCCCATAATTGCTTTCTCTGCATGAATGTAAGCGTTCCCATATATCATTCTCCTACTTCTTCCAAACTAGAGTTCAGTATGCCTGCAAACCACCACACCATCGTTGCTTTCTCTGAGTGAATGTAAGCCTTCCCATATATGACTCTCACTCCGAAACCAAAATAGAGTTTAGCACGCCTACATTCCACACCCAGAGATTTGCTTTAAGCGACTCTAAGCTTTCTTATATGTGATTCTCAAACTTCGTCCAAACTAGAGTTTAGCACGCCTAGAAAACACCACCCCACAGTTCCTTTCTCTGCATGAATGTAAGCGTTTGTATATATGACTCTGGTACTTCTTTCACAATACAATTTAGCAGACCTAAAAATCCACCGCCAAGAGTTGCTTTCTCTAAATGACTGTCTGCTTTCGAACTTCTTCCAAACTATATTTTAGCAGGCCTACAAAACACCACCCCATAGTTGCTTTCTCTGCGTCCATATAAGCGTTCATATATATCACTCTAGTACTTCTTCCAAACTGGAGTTAGTATACCTACAAACCGGCACCCCAATTTACCTTTCTCTGAGTGAATGAAGCGTATCCATGTATGCCTGTTTCACTTCATCCAAATTAGAGTTTTGCGTCCTACAAACCACCTCCTGTGAGTTGCTTTCTCTAGGTGACTGTAAACTTTCCTATATAAGACTCTCGAACTTCTTCCAAACTACAGTTTAGCATGCCAACAATACAGCGCCCCATCGTTGATTTCTGTGAGTCAACATAAGCGTTCCCATCTATGACTCTCACTCTTTTTCCAAAATAGAATTTAGCAGACCTACACACCAGCCCCCGATGGTTCCTTTCTCTAAATGACTCTAATTTTCCCCAGATATGACTCTCGAACTTCCTCCAAACTACAGATTATGATGATTACATACGCCACCCCACAGTTGCTTTCTCTGCGTGAATGTAACCGTTCATATATGACTCTCCTACTTCTTCGAACTACAGTTGTTATTCCTACAAACCACCACGACAAAGTTCTTTCTCTGAGTGAATGCAAGCGTTCTCACACTTCATCCAAATTACAGTTTAGCAGACCTACCAACAAACTACAGAGAGTTGTTTTCTCTGTGTCACTGTAATCTTTCCTATATAAGGCTCTCGAACTTCTTCCAAACCACAGTTTGGTATGCCAACAAAATACGATCACAGAGTTGCTTTCTCTGCGTGAATGTAAGCATTCGTATATATGACTCTCCTACTTCCTCCAAAATACAGTTTAGAATGCTTACAAACCACCACCCAAACGTTGCGTTCTCTGAGTGAATGTAAGCGTTCCCATGTTTGACTCTCACAATTGCTGCTAGTGTTTAGAGGCTTGTAAACCTGTCCCGAGTGTTGCTTTCTCTAGGTGACTGTAAGCTATCCTATATAACACTCTCCAACACCTTCCAAACTGCAATTTAGCATCCCCACAACACATCACCCCATAGTTTCTTTCTCTGCATGAATGTAAGCATTTGTATATGACTCTGGTACGTCTTTCAAAATACAATTTAGCCGACCTAAAAATCACCCGCCAAGAGTTGCTTTCTCTAAGTGACTGTCAGCTTTCGAACTTCTTCCAATCTATAGTTTAGCATGCCTGCACTACAGCACCCCGTATTTGCTTTCTCTGTGTTAATGTAAGCGTTCGTATTTATGTCTCTCGTACCTCTTCCAAAGTAGAGTTTAGTATGCTCAAAAACGGCCACCCCAACGTTGCTTTCTCTGAGTGAATGTAAGCGTTCCTGTATATGATTCTAACACTTCATTGAAAATAGAGTTTAGCAGACCTACGAACGTCCCCAGAGAGTTGCTTTCTCTAAATGACTGTAAGCTTTCCAGATATGACACTCGAACATCCTCCAAACTATCGTTTAGTAGGCATACAAACATCACTCCATAGTTGCTTTCTCTGCATGAATGTAAGCGTTCCTATATATGATTCTCGTACTTCTTCCAAACTAGAGTTTAGTATGCCTACAAACCACAACCCCATCATTGATTTCTCCGAGTGAATGTACCCAGTCCCCCATATGACTCTTCCCCTTCTTCCAAAGTAGAGTTTTGCAGGCCTACAAACCATCCCCCGAAAGTTGGTTTCTATAAATGACGGTACGCTTTCCTATATATTACTCTTAACTTCTTGCAAAATAGAGATTTGCATGGCTACAAAAAAGCCACCCCATAATTGCTTTCTCTGCATGAATGTAAGCGTTCCCATATATCATTCTCCTACTTCTTCCAAACTAGAGTTCAGTATGCCTACAAACCACCACACCATCGTTGCTTTCTCTGAGTGAATGTAAGCCTTCCCGTATATGACTCTCACTCTGAAACCAAAATAGAGTTTGGCACGCCTACATTCCACACCCAGAGATTTGCTTTAGCGACTCTAAGCTTTCTTATATGTGATTCTCAAACTTCGTCCAAACTAGAGTTTAGCATGCCTAGAAAACACCACCCCACAGTTGCTTTCTCTGCATGAATGTAAGCGTTTGTATATATGACTCTGGTACTTCTTTCAAAATGCAATTTAGCACACCGAAAAATCAACCGCCGAGAGTTGCTTTCTCTAAGTGACTGTTTTCGAACTTCTTCCAAATTATATTTTAGCATGCCTACAAAACACCACCCCATAGTTGCTTTCTCTGCATCAATATAAGCGTTCATATATATGCCTCTCTCACTTCATCTAAATTAGAGTTTAGCAGGCCTACAAACAACACCCCGTGAGTTGCTTTCTCTAGGTGACTGTAAACTTTCCTATATAAGAATCTCCAACTTCTTTCAAACTACACCATGCCAACAAAACACCACACCGTGGTTGCTTTCTCTGAGTGAACATAAGCGTTCCCATATATGACTCACACTCTGTTTCCAAAATAGAATTTAGCAGATCTACAAACCAGCCCAAGATGGTTCCTTTCTCTAAGTGACTGTAATTTTCCCCAGATATGACTCTCGCACTTCCTCCAAACTACAGATTAACATGCATACATCGCCACCCCACAGTTGCGTTCTCTGCGTGAATGTAATGGTTCATATATATGACTCTCCTACTTCTTCCCAACTACAGTTATTATGCCTTCAAACCATCACGATGTTTCTTTCTCTGAGTGAATGAATGCAAGTGTTCTCACATTTCATCCAAGTTAGAGTTTAGCAGGCCTACCAATAAACTTCCGAGAGTTGTTTTCTCTGTGTCACTGTAATCTTTCCTATATAAGACTCTCGAACTTCTTCCAAACCACAGTTTAGCATGCCAACAAAATACGACCCCAGAGTTGCTTTCTCTGCCTGAATGTAAGCCTTCATATACATGACTCTCGTACTTCCTCCAAAATACAGTTTAGAATGCCTACAAACCACCACCCAAACGATGCATTCTCTGAATAAATGAAAGCATTCCCATGTTTGACTCTCACAATTGATGCAAAGTAGAGTTTAGCAGGCCAAGAAAGGCTCTCCCGAGAGTTGCTTTCTCTAGGTGACTGTAAGCTTTCCTAAATAAGACTCTCCAACTTCTTCCAAACTACAGGTTAACATGCCCACAAAACATCACCCCATGGTTTTTTCTTTGCATGAATGTAAGCATTAGTATATATGACTCTGGTACTTCTTTCAAAATACAATTTAGCAGACCTAAAAATCACCCACCAAGAGTTGCTTTCTCTAAGTGACTGTTCAGGTTTAGAACTTCTTCCAAACTATAGCATGCTTACAAAACACCACCCCGTAGTTGCTTTCTCTGTGTGAATGTAAGCGTTCCCAAATATCATTCTCGTACTTCTTCCAAACTATTTAGTATGCCTACAAAAACCACCCCAGTGTTGTTTCTCTGAGGGAATGTAAGCGGTCCCATGTTTGACTCTCACACTTCATCCAAATTAGAGTTTAGCATGTGTACAAAAAAATCTCCCGAGAGTTGCTTTCCCTAGGTGACGGTAATCTTTCCTGTATAAGGTTCTCCAACTTCTTCCAAACTGCAGTTTAGCATGCCTACAAAACCTGACGCCATAAGTGCTTTCTCTGCGTGAATGGAAGTGTTCCTATATAGGACTCTCGTACTTCTTCCAAACTACAGTTTAGTATGCCCTACAAACCACCACCCAAACGTTGTTTTCTCTGAGTGAATGTAAGCGTTCCCATATATGACTCTCACATTTCAACCAAAATAACTCTATTTCAACCAAAATAACTCTACATTCCACACCCAGAGAGTTGCTTTCTCTACGTGACTGTAAACTTTCCTATATATGACTCTCAAACTTCGTCCAAACTAGAGTTTTGCAAGCCTACAAAACACCACCCCATAGTTGCATTCGGTGCCGGAATGTAAGCGGTTCTACATGTGATTCTCTTGCTTCTTCCAAATTACAGGTTAGTATGCCTAGGAACCACAACCACAACGTTGCTTTCACTGAGTTCCCATATATTATTCTAACACTTCATTGAAAATAGAGTTTAGCAGGCCTACGAAACACCCCCGAGAGCTGCTTTCTCTAAGTGACTGTAAGCTTCCCAGATATGGCTCTCGAACTTCCTCCAAACTATATTTTAGTAGGCATACAAACATCACCCCATAGTTGCTTTCTCTGCGTGAAGGTAAGCGTTCCTATATACGATTCTCGTACTTCTTCCAAACTAGAGATGACTATGCCTACAAATCACAATCCCATCGTTGATTTCTCTGAGTGAATGCACGCGGTCCCCAATATGACTCTCCCCCACTTCCAAACTGGAGTTTTGCAGGTGTACAAAACATCCCCCGAGAGTTGGTTTCTATGACTATACCCTTTCCTATATATTACTCCTTAACTTCTTCCAAACTAGAGATTAGCATGGCTACAAAAACGCCACCCCATAATTGCTTTCTCTACGTGAATGTAAGCGTTCCCATATATCATTCTCCTACTTCTTCCAAACTAGAGTTTAGTATGCCTACAAACCACCACGCCGTCGTTGCTTTCTCTGAGGGAATGTAAGCCTTCCCATATATGACTCTCACTCTTAAACCAAAATAGAGTTTAGCAGGCCTACATTCCACACCCAGAGATTTGCTTTCTCTAAGTGACTCTAAGCTTTCTTATATGTGATTCTCAAACTTCGTCCAAACTAGAGTTTAGCATGCCTATAAAACACCACCCCATAGTTACTTTCAGTGCGTCAAAATGTATGTGCTCCTATATGTGATTCTCGTGCTTCTTCCAAACTGCAGTTTAGTAAGCCTACAAACAACCCCATCGTTGCTTTCTCTGAGGGAATGTAAGCGTTCTCATATATGATTCTCACACTTCAACCAAAACAGGGTTTTGCAGGCCTACAAACAACCCGCCAAGACTTGCTTTTTCAAAGTGGCTGTTACCTTTCCTATATAGGACTCTGGAACTTCTCCCAAGCTAGACTTTAACATGTCTACCTGACACTACTCCGTAGTTGCTCTCGCTGTGTGAATGTAAGCGTTCCTATATATGAGTCTTGTACCTCTTCTTAACTAGCATCTGGCATGCCAAAATAACACTCCTCCATAGTTGCTTTCTTTGAGTCAATGTAAACATTCCTATATATGTCTCTCGCACTTCTTCCAAACTAGAGTTAAGTCTACAAACCAATCCCCGACAGCTGTTTTCTCTGAACGAATTTAAGCGTTCCTATATATGACTATGGCACTTCCTCCAAACTAGAGTTTAGCAAGCCTACACTCCACCCCCGTTCGTTGCTTTCTCTAAGTTACTGTAAGCTTTCCTATACATGGCTCTCGAAATTTTCCAAACTAGAGTTAGCATGCCTACTATACACCTACACATAATTGCTTTGTCTGAGTGAATATAAGCCTTCCTATATATGACTGTCGCACTTTTTCCAAATTAGAGTGTAGCCAGCCTGGAAAGCACCCCTTATAGTTGCTTTCATTGAGTGAATGTTAACATTCCTATGTAAGACTCTCGCAACTTTTCCAATCTAAGATTTTAGCAATGCTACAAATCCCCCGCCGAGAGTTCCTATACATAACTGTCCTCTTTTTCCAAGCTAGAGTTTAGGAAGCCTAGAATCCGTCCCCCATAGATGCTTTATGTGAACGTAAACGTTCCTATATATGACTCTCGCCTTCCTCCAAACTAGAGCTTAGCAAGCCTACAAAACAACTCCCTATAATTGCTTTCTCTGAATGAATGATATCGTTCCTATATAAGACTCTCAAACTTCTTCCAAACCAGAGTTTAACAAGCCAAAAAAGCACCCCCCATAGATGCTTCCTCTAACTCAAAGCTAATATTCCTACATATGATTCAGCTTCTTCATCCAAACTAGAGTAAGGCAAGCCTACAAGTCACACACCAATAGTTGCTTTCTATAAGTAAATGTAAGCGTCCTTATATATGACTATAGCAATTCTTCCAAACTGGAGTTTAGCAAGCCTACAGACCCCAGGACTCCACTCCATAGTACCCTGGGCATTGGCGCCTGCCTGTCATGCTGGACATAGGGGCGGACCCTCATCTCAGACACGGCATTGGTGGATTGTAGGGTTTTTTTTAAGTTTTTGAATTGAAGAACTCTGAGAATTGGAATTCGGTTTAGGTTAAGGTTAGGTGTTAGGGACTAGGATTAGGTTTAGGGGTTAGGGTTTTAGGATAGAATTAAGATTAGGATTACTGTTAGGGTTAGAGAATAGGATTATGTTTAGTGGTTGGGTTTAGGTTTACGGTGAGAGGCAAGAGTAACGGTCAGGGATTAGGGTTACTGTTAGGAGTTAGATTCAGGGCTTACTAAGGGTTTGGTTTAGTGATAGGGTTAGGGCTTATGTTTAACGGTGTGTGTTAGGGCACGGGCCCTGTCTAATGTACGGGGCACTGTGGGTGTGGAGCAAGGCTGCGACCCCACTTCATCTTACCCTGGGTGTTGGGCTTCAACTGTCACGCAGGACAAAGGCAGAGGCTCATCAAACGCATGGTTAGGATTAAGGTTTAAGGTTAGGGTCAGGGTTGAGGGTTAGGGTGAGGGTTAACAGTTAGAGTTAGGGTAAGGGGGTTAGGGATAGGGTTAGGGTTAAGGGTCAGGTGTATAGTTCAGGTTTAAGGTGAGCATTAGAGGGTAGGGTTAGTGTAACTGTAGGTCAGTGTTGGGGTTAGATCTCTAGGCATTAGGGTAAAGGTTAGGGTTAAGGTTAAGAGTTAGGGTTAAGTTTAATGGTTAAGGATTGGGATTAGGGTTGAGGGTTAGGGTTAAGGTTATGGGTAATGACTAAGGATCAAAGGTTAGGGTTATTTTTAGGCGTAGGGTTAGGGTAAGGGGTTAGGATTAGTGTTAGTGTTGTTGGTAGGGTTAAGGTTAGGGTTGGCGTTTCAGAATTAGGGATTAGGTGTTATGGTTATAGCTAGGAGTTAGGGTTAGAATTACACTATAGGGCTTGTTCTCAGGGTGTCATGCATTAACGTTACAATAAGGGGTTAAAGTTAAGGTTACGGTGAGGTTTACGTGTTAAGGTGAGCAGTAGGATCAGGGTTAGGTGTTATGTTCTGGGTTAGGGTTATGGGTGAGGGGTAGGGTTTATCCTTAGGGCACGGGCCCTGTATGCACTAGGAGGTGAAGTTAGGGGTCTGTGATGGTCGCTGGGAACCCACTCTATCGTACGCAGTGTATGGGCCTCTGGGTTTCATGCAGGACACTGTGGCAGAGCCGGCTTTCATGCATGGCTTAGTAGGATTGTAGGCTTTCAAAACTCTGAGAAAGCAAGAAGTCTGAGAATTAGATTTTGAGTTAGGATTACGGCACGGTTTAGGGATGAAGATTAGTGGTTAGGGTGAGGGCTTAGGGTAAGGGGTTAGGGTTAGGTTTAGGTTTGCTGGTAGGGTGAAGGTTAGGGTTGACGTTTTAGAATTAGGGATGAGGTGTTACGGTTATGACTATGGTTTAGGATTAGAATTACGGGATAGGGCTTCTTCTCAAGGTGTTATGCATTCACATTAAGTTAAGGGGCTAAGTTAGGGTTACGGGGAGGTTTATGTTTTAAGGTGAGTAATAGGATCAGGGTTAGGTGTTACGTTCAGGGTGAGAGTTATCTGTTAGGGGTAGTGTTTATACTTAGCGTACAGGCCCTGTCTGCACTGGGCGGGGGGCGGGGGTTAGGGGGATGGGATTGTCCCCGGGAACCCACTCTATCGTACGCTGGGTATGGGCTCCTGGGTTTCATGCAGGACACAGTGGCAGAGCCCCCTTTTACTCATGGCATGGGAGGATTGTAGGCTTTCTAAACTCTGAGAAAGCAAGAACTCTGAGAATTAGATTTAGGGGTAGGATTCTGGTAATGTTTAGGGATGAAGATTAGTGTCAGGGTGGGGTCTTGGGTTAGGGGTTGGGGTTAAAGGTTAGTGTTAGGTTTAACAGTTACAGTTAGGTTTACGGTTAAGTCTCAGGGATAGGGTTGAGGTTTGGGTTTAGCGTTTGGCACAGGGGTAGGCTTCAGTGTTAGCTTCATGGTTAAAGATTAGGAGTAGGGTTAGTGTGAGGGTTAAGGGTAAGGGTCAAGATTAAGGGTTCAGGTTGGGGTTAGGCTTAGGTTTCGGGTTAGGGGTTAGGGTTAGGCTTAGGGTCAAGGGTTAGGATTAGGGTTAAGTGTTGGGCTTAGGGTTGGGGTTTAGTGTTAAGTTTATCGTTAAGGATTAGGGTTAGGGTCAGGGTTAAATGTTTGGGTGCGGGTAATGGTTAGGGTCAGATTTAAGGTTTATGGATAGGGTTAGTGTTAAGGGTTTACGGGTAGGTTTAGGGTTCAGGGTTAGAGTTAGCATTAGGGCTTAAGGTTAGGATTAGGTGGTAGGTTAGATTTAGGGTTAGATCTAGGCGTTAGAGTAAGGGTTAAGAGATAGGGTTAGGTTTAATGCTTAGGATTAGGGTTAGGGTTTGGGGTTAAAGCAAGTGTTAGGGGTTAGGTTTAAGGATCAAAGGTTAGTGTTATTTTTAGCTGTAGTGTTAGGGTTAGGGATAAGGGATAAGGTTGCCGTGAATGTTTTCCTTACTGATAGGGTTAAGGGTCATGCTTAGATTAAAGGTTAAGGTTAGGGTCAGTGTTAAGGGTTAGGGTGAGGGTTAACGGTTACGGTAAAGGTTAAGCGTTAGTGTTAGGGATTAGCGATTAAGGTTTTTGGTAAGTGTTAGGGTTAGGAGTTAGTGTTTTATGAAGGGGTATGGTTAGAATTAGGATTGGGGTTAGTGTTAGGGTTAGGTTTCGGGGTTAGGTTTAGGGTAAAAGGATAGGATTAGGGTTAAGGGTTGGGCTCAGGTTTAGGGTTAAAGTTTAGTGTTAGGGTTAATGTTTAGTGTTATGGTCCAGTTTAAGTGTTAGGGTGAGGGTTAACGGTTAGGATTAGGCTTACAGGTTGGGGATATAGTGAGGGTTCAGTGTTACGGTTAGGTTTAGGGTTCAGGGTTAGGGTTAGCTGTAGGGGTTATGGTTAGGGTTAGGTGTTAGGTTAGTGTCAGAGTTAGGTCTAGTCGTGAGGGTAAGGTTTAGGGTTAGCTTTAAGAGCTAGGGTTAGGTTGAATGGATAGGATTAGGATTAGGGTTAAGGGTTAGGGTAAGGCTTAGGGGTTAGGGTGAAGGGTTAAGGGTTTTTGTTAGGCATAGCGTTGGGGTTAGAAGTAACTGTTACTGTCAGTGTTAGGGTTGTAGGCAGGGTTACGGTTAGAGTTAGTGGTTGAGAATTAGGGTTAGGGATTAGGTGTTACAGTGATGACTAGGAGACAGGGTTAGAATTATGGGATAGGGGTTGTTCTCAGGGAATGGGTTATGCACTAACGTTAGGATAAGAGGTTAAAGTTAGGCGCACGGTGAGGTTTCCGTGTTAAGGGGAGAAATAGGAACAGGGTTAGGTGTTATGTTCAGGGTGAGGGATATCTGTTACAGGTATTGTTTATGCTTAGCGCATGGGCCCTGTCTGCCTTAGGCGGGGGTGGGGGGAGGTTAGGGGACTGGGATTGTCACCAGGATCCCACTGTATCGGACTCTGGGTATGGGCCCGTGGATTTCATGCAGGACACAGTTGTAGAGCCTCCTTTCACGCATGGCATGGGAGGATTGCAGGCTTTCTAAACTCTAAGAAAGCAAGAAGTCTGAGAATTAGATTTAGGGTTAGGATTCTGGTTAGGGTTAAGGATGAAGTTTAGTGTTAGGGTGAGGGCTTAGGGTTAGGGATTAGGGTTAGGGTTAAAGGTTACTCTTAGGTTTAACAGTTACAGTTCGGTTTAGGGTTGAGGTTTACGGTTAGGGTTAAGATGAGGGGTTAGGGTTTGGTATAGGGTTAGGGTTAGGTACAGGGTTAGGATTAAGTGTTAGGTTTCGGGTTGAAGATTAGGATTAGGGTTAGGATTAAAGGTTAGCGTGAGAGTTAACGGTTAGGTTAAGGTTAAGAGTTAGGGTTAGGGTTTAGGTTTAGGGTTAAGGGTTAGGGTTAGTTTTAGGGTTTGAGTTATGTGTTAGGGTTTGTGTTAGAGGTTAGGGTTAGGTTTACTGTCCACGGTTAGGGTTACGTTAAGGGGTTAGCATTAGGGTTAAGGTTTAGGTATAGGGTAAGGGTGTAGAGTTAGTGTTGGGCTTTAGGCTCGGGGCTTAGGTTCAGGGTCAGGGGTTAGGGTTGGTGGTAGGGCTTAGATTTATCGGTCAGTTTAAGGGCACAGGACCTGGTTAATCTACGGTGAGAGGGGTGCGGTCGGAGTCATCACGAAAGCACAACATCATTCCCTGGGCCCTGGGACAAGACCTACATGCAGGACTCAGGCGGAGCCTCATCTCACACATGGCATGGCTGTATTGTAGGCTTGCTTCACTCGGGAATGGAAGTAGTGTGAGAATTAGGGTTAGGGTTGGGGTTAGGGGTTTCGAGTTAGGGGTTAGGTTTGGAGTCAGGGTTAGGTGCTAGGGATTAGTGGTTAGGGTTAGAGTTAGTGTTACGGGTTAGGTGTTAAGTCTGGTTTAGGGGGCCAGGGTAAGGTTTAGGTTTGGAGTTAGCGTTAGGGTTAGGCGTTAGGGTTAAGGGATAGGGTTAGGGTTAAGGGTTAGCTTTAGGGTTAGGGTTCAGGTTTAGGGTTAGGGTCAGGGATAAGGGTTAGGGTGAGGTTTAACAGTTAGGGTTAGGGTTAGGGGGTTAGGGATAGGTTTAGGGTTAAGGGTCAGGTGTATGGTTCAGGTTTAAGGTTAGCGTTAGGGGCTTAGGGTTAGTCTTAACTGTAGGTCAGCATGGGGGTTAGATCTCTAGGCATTAGGGTAAAGGTCAGGGTTAGGGTTAAGAGTTACGGTTATGTTTAATGGTTAGGATTGGGATTAGGGTTAAGAGTTAGGGTTAAGGTTAGGGGTTATGACTAAGGATCAACGGTTAGGGTTATTTTTAGGCGTAGGTTTAGCGTAAGGGGTTAGGGTTAGTGTTACTGTTGTTGGTAGGGTTAAGGTTAGGGTTGGCGTTTCAGAATTAGGGATTAGGTGTTATGGTTATGGCTAGGAGTTAGGGTTAGATTTACGGTATAGGTCTTGTTCTCAGGGTGTCATGCATTAACGTTAAGATAAGGGGTTAAAGTTAGGGTTACGGTGAGCTTTACCTGTTAAGGTGAGCAGTAGGATCAGGGTTAGGTGTTATGTTCTGGGTTAGGGTTATGGGTGAGGGGTAGGGTTTATCCTTAGGGCACGGGCCCTGTATGCACTAGGAGGTGAAGTTAGGGGTCTGTGATGGTCGCTGGGAACCCACTCTATCGTACTCAGTGTATGGGCCTCTGGGTTTCATGCAGGACACTGTGGCAGAGCCGGCTTTCATGCATGGCTTAGTAGGATTGTAGGCTTTCAAAACTCTGAGAAAGCAAGAAGTCTGAGAATTAGATTTAGGGTTAGGATTACGGCACGGTTTAGGGATGAAGATTAGTGGTTAGGGTGAGGGCTTAGGGTTAGGGGTTAGGGTTAGGGGTAGGGTTGCTGGTAGGGTGAAGGTTAGGGTTGACGTTTTATAATTAGGGATGAGGTGTTACGGTTATGACTATGGTTTAGGATTAGAATTACGGGATAGGGCTTCTTCTCAAGGTGTTATGCATTCACATTAAGTTAAGGGGCTAAGTTAGGGTTACGGGGAGGTTTATGTTTTAAGGTGAGCAATAGCATCAGGGTTAGGTGTTATGTCAGGGTGAGGGTTATCTGTTAGGGGTAGTGTTTATACTTAGCGTACGGGCCCTGTCTGCACTGGGCGGGGGGCGGGGGTTAGGGGGATGGGATTGTCCCCGGGAACCCACTCTATCGTACGCTGGGTATGGGCTCCTGGGTTTCATGCAGGACACAGTGGCAGAGCCCCCTTTTACTCATGGCATGGGAAGATTGTAGGCTTTCTAAACTCTGAGAAAGCAAGAACTCTGAGAATTAGATTTAGGGGTAGGATTCTGGTAATGTTTAGGGATGAAGATTAGTGTCAGGGTGGGGTCTTGGGTTAGGGGTTGGGGTTAAAGGTTAGTGTTAGGTTTAACAGTTACAGTTAGGTTTACGGTTAAGTCTCAGGGATAGGGTTAAGGTTTGGGTTTAGCGTTTGGCACAGGGGTAGGCTTCAGTGTTAGCTTCATGGTTAAAGATTAGGAGTAGGGTTAGTGTGAGGGTTAAGGGTAAGGGTCAAGATTAAGGGTTCAGGTTGGGGTTAGGCTTAGGTTTCGGGTTAGGGGTTAGGGTTAGGCTTAGGGTCTAGGGTTAGGATTAGGGTTAAGTGTTGGACTTAGGGTTGGGGTTTAGTGTTAAGTTTATCGTTAAGGATTAGGGTTAGGGTCAGGGTTAAATGTTTGGGTGCGGGTAATGGTTAGGGTCAGGGTTAAGGTTTATGGATAGGGTTAGTGTTAAGGGTTTACGGGTAGGTTTAGGGTTCAGGGTTAGAGTTAGCATTAGGGCTTAAGGTTAGGATTAGGTGGTAGGTTAGATTTAGGGTTAGATCTAGGCGTTAGAGTAAGGGTTAAGAGATAGGGTTAGGTTTAATGCTTAGGATTAGGGTTAGGGTTTGGGGTTAAAGTAAGTGTTAGGGGTTAGGTTTAAGGATCAAAGGTTAGTGTTATTTTTAGCTGTAGTGTTAGGGTTAGGGATAAGGGATAAGGTTGGCGTAAGGGTTTTCCTTACTGTTAGGGTTAAGGGTGAGGCTTAGATTAAAGGTTAAGGTTAGGGTCAGCGTTAAGGGTTAGGGTGAGGGTTAACGGTTACGGTAAAGGTTAAGTGTTAGTGTTAGGGATTAGCGATTAGGGTTTTTGGTAAGTGTTAGGGTTAGGAGTTAGTGTTTTATGAAGGGGTATGGTTAGAATTAGGATTGGGGTTAGTGTTAGGGTTAGGTTTCGGGGTTAGGTTTAGGGTAAAAGGATAGGATTAGGGTTAAGGGTTGGGCTCAGGTTTAGGGTTAAAGTTTAGTGTTAGGGTTAATGTTTAGTGTTATGGTCCAGTTTAAGTGTTAGGGTGAGGGTTAACGGTTACGATTAGGCTTAGAGGTTGGGGATATAGTGAGGGTTCAGTGTTAGGGTTAGGTTTAGGGTTCAGGGTTAAGGTTAGCTGTAGGGGTTATGGTTAGGGTTAGGTGTTAGGTTAGTGTCAGGGTTAGGTCTAGTCGTGAGGGTAAGGTTTAGGGTTAGCTTTAAGAGCTAGCGTTAGGTTGAATGGATAGGATTAGGATTAGGGTTAAGGGTTAGGGTAAGGCTTAGGGGTTAGGGTGAAGGGTTAAGGGTTTTTGTTAGGCATAGCGTTGGGGTTAGAAGTAACGGTTACTGTCAGTGTTAGGGTTGTAGGCAGGGTTACGGTTAGAGTTAGCGGTTTAGAATTAGGGTTAGGGATTTGGTGTTACAGTGATGACTAGGAGATAGGGTTAGAATTATGGGATAGGGGTTGTTCTCAGGGAATGGGTTATGCACTAACGTTAGGATAAGAGGTTAAAGTTAGGCTCACGGTGAGGTTTCCGTGTTAAGGGGAGAAATAGGAACAGGGTTAGGTGTTATGTTCAGGGTGAGGGATATCTGTTACAGGTATTGTTTATGCTTAGCGCACGGGCCCTGTCTGCCTTAAGCGGGGGTGGGGGGAGGTTAGGGGGCTGGGATTGTCACCAGGATCCCACTGTATCATACTCTGGGTATGGGCCCGTGGGTTTGATGCAGGACACAGTGGTAGAGCCTCCTTTCACGCATGGCATGGGAGGATTGCAGGCTTTCTAAACTCTAAGAAAGCAAGAAGTCTGAGAATTAGATTTAGGGTTAGGATTCTGGTTAGGGTTAAGGATGAAGTTTAGTGTTAGGGTGAGGGCTTAGGGTTAGGGATGAGGGTTAGGGTTAAAGGTTACTCTTAGGTTTAACGGTTACAGTTCGGTTTAGGGTTGAGGTTTACGGTTAGGGTGAAGATGAGGGGTTAGGGTTTGGTATAGGGTTAGGGTTAGGTACAGGGTTAGGGTTAAGTGTTAGGTTTCGGGTTGAAGATTAGGATTAGGGTTAGGATTAAAGGTTAGCGTGAGAGTTAACGGTTAGGTTAAGGTTAAGAGTTAGGGTTAGGGTTTAGGTTTAGGGTTAAGGGTTAGGGTTAGTTTTAGGGTTCGAGTTATGTGTTAGGGTTTGTGTTAGAGGTTAGGGTTAGGTTTACTGTCCACGGTTAGGGTTACATTTAGGGTTTAGCATTAGGGTTAAGGATTAGGTTTAGGGTAAGGGTGTAGAGTTAGTGTTGGGCTTTAGGCTCGGGGCTTAGGTTCAGGGTCAGGGGTTAGGGTTGGTGGTAGGGCTTAGATTTATCGGTCAGTTTAAGGGCACAGGACCTGGTTAATCTACGGTGAGAGGGGTGCGGTCGGAGTCATCACGAAAGCACAACATCATTCCCTGGGCCCTGGGACAAGACCTTCATGCAGGACTCAGGCGGAGCCTCATCTCACACATGGCATGGCTGTATTGTAGGCTTGCTTCACTCGGGAATGGAAGTAGTGTGAGAATTAGGGTTAGGGTTGGGGTTAGGGGTTTCGAGTTAGGGGTTAGGTTTGGAGTCAGGGTTAGGTGCTAGGGATTAGTGGTTAGGGTTAGAGTTAGTGTTACGGGTTAGGTGTTAAGTCTGGTTTAGGGGGCCAGGGTAAGGTTTAGGTTTGGAGTTAGCGTTAGGGTTAGGCGTTAGGGTTAAGGGATAGGGTTAGGGTTAAGGGTTAGCTTTAGGGTTAGGGTTCAGGTTTAGGGTTAGGGTCAGGGTTAAGGGTTAGGGTGAGGTTTAACAGTTAGGATTAGGGTTAGGGGGTTAGGGATAGGATTAGGGTTAAGGGTTAGGTTTATGGTTCAGGTTTAAGGTTAACATTGGGGGGTTAGGTTTAGTGTTAACTGTAAGTCAGTGTTAGGGTTAGATCTCTAGGCATTAAGGTAAAGGTTAGGTTTAGGGTTAAGTGTTAGGGTTATGTTTAATGGTTAGGCTTGGGATTAGGGTTAAGGGTTAGGGTTAAGGTTAGGGGTTATGACTAAGGATCAACGGTTAGGGTTATTTTTATGCGTAGGTTTAGGGTAAGGGCATAGGGTTAGTGTTAGTGTTGTTGGTAGGGTTAAGGTTAGGGTTGGCGTTTCAGAATTAGGGATCAGGTGTTATGGTTATGGCTAGGTGTTAGCGTTAGAATTACAGTATAGTGCTTGTTCTCAGGGTGTCATGCATTAACGTTAATATAAGTTGTTAAAGTTAGGGTTATGGTGAGCTTTACCTCTTAAGGTGAGCAGTATGATCAGGGTTAGGTGTTATGTTCTGGGTTAGGCTTATGGGTGAGGGGTAGGGTTTATGCTTAGGGCACGGGCCCTGTATGCACTGGGAGGCAAAGATAGGGGCCTGTGATGGTCGCTGGTAACCTACTCTATCGTATGCAGTGTATGGGCCTCTGGTTTCCTGCAGGACACTGTGGCAGAGCGGGCTTTCATGCATGGCTTAGTAGGATTGTAGGCTTTCAAAACTCTGAGAAAGCAAGAAGTCTGAGAATTAGATTTAGGGTTAGGATTACGGCACGGTTTAGGGATGAAGATTAGTGTTAGGGTGAGGGCTTAGGGTTAGGGGTTAGGGTTAGGGTTAGGGTTGATGGTAGGTTGAAGTTTAGGGTTGGCACTTTAGAATATGGATGAGGTGTTATGGTTATGGCTAGGGGTTAGGTTTAGAATTATGGGATAGGGCTTCTTCTTTGGGTGCTATGCATTAACGTTAAGATAAGGGGATAAATTAGGGTTATGGTTAGATTTATGTTTTAAGGTGAGTAACAGGATCAGGGTTAGGTTTTATGTTTGGAATTAGGGTTATCTGTTAGGGATAGTTTTTTTGCTTAGCGCACGGGCCCTGTCTTCACCAGGAGGGGGTGGGGTTAGGGACTAGGATTGCCACTGGGAACCCGCTCTATCATGCACTAGTTATGGGCCCCCGGGTTTCTTGCAGGACACAGCGGCAGAGCCTCCTTTTACTCATGACATGGGAGAATTGTAGGCTTTCTAAACTCTGAGAAAGCAAGAAGTCTGAGAATTAGATTTAGGGGTAAGTTTATGGTAATGTTTAGGGATGAAGGTTAGTGTTAGGGTGCGTTCTTAAGGTCAGTGGTTAGGGTTAAAGGTTAGTGTTAGGTTTAACAGTTACAGTCAGGTTTATGGTTATGTTTTAGGGTTAGGGTTAAGGTTAAGGTTTAGCATTTGGTACTGTGTTAGGCTTAAGTTTTAGCTTTAGGGTTAAAGATTAGGATTAGGGTTAGGGTTAAGGGCTAGTGTGAGGGTTAATGGTAAGGATCAAGACTAAGGGCTAGGGTTTTTGTTAGTGTTAGGAATAAGTCTTCGTGTAGGCTTTAGGGTTAGCGTTAACTGTTATGGTTAGGGTTAGGTTTAGGGTTCATGGTTAGTGTTATGTTTAGGGGTTAGTGTTAGGGTTAGGGCTTAGGTTTAGGGTAAGGTTTTAGAGTTCGTGTTCAGCGGTTAAGGGTTAGTGTTAAGGTTTAGGGTTAAGGTCAGGGTTACGTGTTAGGGTCAGGGTTAACAGTTAGGGTTATAGTTAGGGTCTTAGGGGTAGGGTTAGGGTTAGAGTTAGGGGTTAGGATTAAGGGTGAAGTGTTAGGGTTATTTTTAGGCATAGTTTTAAAGTTAGGGGCTAGGGTAATGTTTGGTTTGATGGTAGGTTTAAGGTTAGGGTTAGCGGTTTAGAATTCGCATTAGGGATTAGGTGTTATGGTTATGGCTTGGAGTTAGGGTTAGAATTCAGAGATAGGAGTTGTTCTCAGGGTAAGTGTTATGCATTAACGTTATGATAAGGGGTTAAATTTAGGGTTATGGTGAGATTTACATTTTAAGGTGAGCAATGGGATCAGGGTCAGGTGTTATGTTCAGGGTTATGGTTAGGGGTGAGGGGTAGGGTTTATGCTTACGACTCGGGCCCTGTCTGCACTAGGCAGGGGGGGAGGGGTTTGGGGTTGCGATTGTCATCGGGAACCCACTCTAGTGTATGCTGAGTATGGGCACTGGGGTTTCCGGCAGGACACAGTGGTAGAGCCTCCTTTTATTCATGGCATGGGAGGATTGTAGGCTTTCTAACGCTGAGAAAGCAAGAAGTCTGATAATTAGATTTAGGGTTAGGATTATAGTTAGGGTTAGGAATGAGGTTAGTGCTAGGGTGAGGGATTAGGGCTACGGATTATGGGTAGAGTAAAGGTTAAATGTTAGAGTTAGGTTTAACGGTTACAGTTAGGTTTAGGGTTACGTTTTAGGGTGAGGGTTATGGTTAGGGGTTAGGGTTTGGTACAGGGTTAGGGTTAAGTGTTAGGTTTAGGGTTAAAGATTAGAATTCGGATTAGGGTTGACGGTTAGTGTGAGTGTTAACGGTTAGGTTTGTGTTTAAGGGTTAGGGTTAGGGTTTAGGGCTAGTGTTAAGCGTTCGTGTTAGATTTAGGGTTAGAGTAAAGTGTTATGGTTAGGGTTATGGGTTAGCATTAGGGTTAAAGGTTAAGGGTTAGGTTTATTTTCAGGCACAGGGTTAGGATTAGGTGTTAGGGTTAGTGTTACCGTTAAGGTTTTTTGTAGGCTTAAGGTTAGGTTTAGCAGTTTAGAATTAGGGTTAGGGATTAGGTGTAATGGTTATGGTAAGGAGTTAGGGTTAGAATTATGGCATAGGGGTTGGTCTCAGGGTCAGTTTTATGCTTAAAGTTAGGGTAAGCGGTTAAAGTTAGTGTTACGGTGAGCTTTACATGTTAAGGTGAGCAATAGGATCAGGGTTAGGTTTTATGTTCAGGGTTATTGTTATGGGTTAGGGGCAGTGTTTATGCTTAGGGCACAGGCCCTGTCTTCACTAGGTGGGGGGGGGTTCGGAGGCTGGGATTGTCACCAGGAACCCACTCTATCGTATGCTGGGTATGGGCCTCTGGGTTTCATGCAGGGCACAGTGGCAGAGCCTCCTTTCATGCATGGCATGGGAGGATTGTAGGCTTTCTAAACTCTGAGAAAGCAAGAAGTCTGAGAATTAGATTTAGGGTTAGGATTACGGTTAGGGTTAGGGATGAAGTTTAGTGTTAGGGAGAGGGCTTAGTGTTAGGGATTAGGGTTTGGTACAGGGTTAGGGTTAAGTGTTCGGTTTAGGGGTACAGATTAGGATTACTGTTAGGTTTAAGGGTTAGCTGAGGGTTAACGGTTAGGGTTAAGGTGAAGGGTTAGGGTTAGGGTTTAGGGTTAGGATTAGGGGTTCGTGTTAGGTTTAGGGTTACACTTAAGTGTTAGGGTTTAGGTTCAGGTTTAGGGTTCATGGTTAGGGTTATGTTTAGGGGTTAGGTTTAGGGGTTAGGTTTGGTGTAAGGGTATAGTGTTAGTGAAGGGAGTTTGGGTCAGGGTTTCTGTTTAGGGTAGGGATTAGTGTTAGTGTTAGGACTTAGATTTAGCGATTAGTTTAAGGTCAGAGGACCTGTTTAATCTATGGTGAGAAGGGTGTGGAAAGGGTCGCTGAGACACCACAGCATTGTACCCTGGGCCTTGGCCTCAGACCTACATGCAGGAATCAGGGGGAGACTGTTCTCATGCATGGCATGGTTGTATTATAGGCTTGGTTAACTCTTAGAATGGAAGTGTGAGAATTAGGGTTATGGTTAGGGTTAGGGATTTGGGTTTAGGAGAGAGTGTTCAAATGAGGGTTAGGGGTTAGGCATTAGGGGTTAGGGTTAGTGTTAGGGTTAGGGGTTGGGGTGAGGGTTGGGTTAGGGGCTAGGGTTAGGTTTAGGGTTGGGGTTAGTGTTAGCATTCGAGTTAGGGATTAGAGTTAGGGTTAAGGGATAGGATTAGGGTTAAGAGTTTGGCTTAGGGTTCAGGTTAAGGGTTAGGGTTATGGTTAAAGATTAGTGTTAGTTTAAACAGTTACAGTTAGGTTTAGGGTTAAATTTTAGGGTGAGGGCTTTTTAAACTCTGAGAGAGGAAGACGTCTGAGATTAAGATTTAGGGTTAGGATTATGGTTAGGATTAGGGATGATGATTAGTGTTAGGGTGAGGGCTTAGGGTTAAGGGTTAGGGTTAGAGTTAGGGTTAAGGTTAGTGTTAGTTTTAACGGTTAAAGTTAGGTTTAGGGTTAAGGTTTATTGTCAGGGTTAAGGTCAGGGGTTAGGGTTTCGTACAGGGTAAGAGTTAAGTGTTAGGTTTAGGGTTAAAGATTAGCATTATGGTTAGTGTTAAAGGTTAGTGTGAGGGTAAAAGTTTAGGGTTAAGTTTAAGGGCTAGGGTTAGGGGTTAGTGTTAGGGTTAAGGGGTCTTGTTAGGTTTAGGGTTACAGTTAAGTGTTATGGTTAGTGTTAGGGGTTACGGTTAGGCTTAGGGTTCATGGTTAGTGTAACATTTAGGGGTTAGGGCTAGGGTTAAATGATAGTGTTAGAGTTAAGGCTTAGGCTTTGGGTAAAGGTTTAGGGATAGGTTTACAGGTTAGGGTTAGTGTCAGGGTTAAATGTTAGGGTGAGAGTTAACAGTTATGGTTAGGGTTATTGGTTAGGGGTTGTGTTTATGCTTAGGGCACGTGCCTTGTCTGCACTAGGCGGAGAGGTTAGGGGGCTAGCATATTCGCCGGGAAATCACTCTATCGTATGCTGGGTATTGGCCCCTGGGTTTCATGCTGGACACAGTGGCAGGGCCTCCTTTCACACATGGCATGGGAGGATTATAGGCTTTCTAAACTCTGAGAAAGAAAAAGTCTGAGAATTAGATTTAGGGTTAGGATTATGGTTAGAATTAGGGATGAAGTTTAGTGTTAAGGTGATGCCTTAGGGTTAGGGGTTAGGTTTAGGGTCAGAGTTAAAGGTTAGTGTTAGGTTTAACAGTTACAGTTAGGTTTAGCGTTAAGGTTTAGTGTTAGGGTTCAGTTTAGGGGATAGGTTTTGGTACAGGTTAAGGTTTAAGTGTTAAGTTTAGAGTTAAAGATTACAATTAGGGTTAGGTTTAAAGGTAAGTGTGAGGATTAACGGTTAGGGTTAAGCATGAGGGTTAGGGATTAGGTTTAGTGTTAAGGGTTTATGTTAGTTTAGGGTTAGAGTTAAGTGTTATGGTTAGGGTTAGGGGTTAGGGTTAGATATAGGGTGCATGGTTAGGGTTACGTTTAGGGGTTAGGGTTATGGGTTAGGTTTAGGGTGAGTGTTTGGTGTTAGTGTTGGGCATTAGGATAAGGGCTTAGGTTTAGGGTTAGCGTTTAGGTTTAGTGTTAGGGCTTAGATTTAGCGGTTAGTTTAAGGGCACAGGACCTGTTTAATCTATGGTGAGAAGGGTGCAGAATTGGTCCCCTTGACACCACACCATCGTACCTGGGCCTTGGGCCCAGACCTACATGCAGGACTCAGGCGGAGCCTCTTCTCACTCATGGCATGGCTCTATTGTAGGCTTGGTGAACTCTGAAAATGGAGGAAATGTGAGAATTAGGGTTATGGTTATGGTTAACTGTTTGGGGTTAGGGGTTAGGGTTCGAGTGTGGTTCAGGGGTTAGAAATTAGGAGTTAGTGTTAGTGTTAGGGTTAGGGGTTAGGGGTTAGTGTTGGTTTAGGGGCTAGGGTTAGATTCAGAGTTAGGGCTAGTGTTAGGGTTAGGGTTAGGGATTATGGTTAGGGTTAGGAATTAGGGTTAGGGTTAGGCTTAAGGGATAGGATTAGGGTAAAGGGTTAAGGCTTAGGGTTAGCATTAGGGATTAGGGTTAGGGTTAAGTGTTAGGGTTTTGGTCTGATTTAAGGGTTAGGGTGAGCGTTAACAGTTAGGGTTAAGGTTAATTGTTAGGATTGGGGGTTAGGCTTAAGGATTCGTATTAGGGTTAGGGTATAAGGGTGAGACTTAAGTCTTATGGTTAGGGACAGGGCTTTTGGTTAGGGATAAGGGTTAGGAGTTAGGGTTACTTTTAGGCATAGGGTAGGATTAGGGGTGAGGGTTAGGCTTAGGGTTAGTGTTAGGGTTGTTGGTAGTGTTAAGGTTAGGGTTAGCAGTTTAGAATTAGGGTTAGGGATTAGGTTGTATGGTTATGGCTAAGATTTAGGGTTAGAATTATGGGATAGGCGTTGTTCTCAGTGTAAGTGTTATGCATTAACTTTAGGAGATGCGGTTAAAGTTAGGGTTACAGTGTGGTCTACATGATAAGGTGAGCAGTAGGATCAGGGTTAGGTGTTACGTTCAAGGTTAGGGTTATATGTTAGGCGTACTTTTTATGCTTAGGGCACAGGCCCTGTCTGCACTAGGCGGGAGGATTAGGGGTCTAGGATTGTGGCCGAGAACTTTCTCTATCGTACACTGGGTATGGGTCCCTGGGTTTCATGCAGGACACAGTGGCAGAGCCTCTTTTCACGCATGGCATGGGAGGATTGTAGGCTTTCTAAACTCTGAGAAAGCAAGAAGTCTGAGAATTAGATTTAGGGATAGGATTATGGTTAGTGTTAAGGATAAAGTTTAGCATTAGGGTGAGGGCTTAGGGTTAGGGGTTAGAGTTACGGTCAGGGTTAAAGGTTAGTGTTAGGTTTAATGGTTACAGTTAGCTTTAGGGTCAAGTGTTAGGGCTAAGGTTAAGGTTAGGGGTTAGGTTTTGGTACAGGGTAAGGGTTAACTGTTAGGTTTAGGGTTAAAGATTACGATTAGGGTTAGGTTTAAGGGTTAGTGTGAGAGTTAACGGTTAGGGTTAAGGTTAAGTGTTAGGGTTAGTGGTTAAGTTTAGGTTTAAGTGTTCGTGTTAGGTTTAGGGTTAGAGTTAAGTGTTATGGTTAGGGTTTGGGGTTAGGGTTAGGTTTAGGGTTCATCGTTAGGGTTACGTTTAGGCATTAGGGTTATGGGTAAGGATTAGGGTAACGGTTTAATGTTAGTGTTGGGCGTTAGGGTCATGGCTTAAGTTTAGGGTTAAGGGTTAGTGTTAGAGTTAGCATTAGGGCTTAGATTTAGAGGTTATTTTAAGGACACAGGACCTGTGTAATCTATGGTGAGAAGTGTGCAGAATGGGTCATCGCCACACCACACCATCGTACCCGAGGCCTTGGGCCCAGACCTACATGCAGGTCTCAGGTAGAGCCTCTTCTCACGCATGGCATGGTTTTATTGTAGGCTTGGCTAACTCTGAGAATGGAGGAAGTGTGAGAATTATGGTTATGATTAGGGTTAGGTGTTTGGGGTTAGGGGTTAGTGTTCGCGTGAGGGTTAGGTGTTAGGGATTAGGGGTTAGGGTTAATGTTAGCATTAGGGGTTAACGGTTAGGGTTGGGTTAGGGACTAGGGATAGATTTAGCGTTGGGGTTAGGGTTAGGGTTAGGGGTTAGGGTTTAGGGTTAAGGGATAGGATTAGGGTTAAGGGTTAAGGCTTAGGGTTAGCATTAAGGGATAGGGTTAGGGTTAAGGGTTAGGGTTACGGTCCGAGTTAAGGGTTAGGGTGAGGGTTAACAGTTAGGGTTAGGGTTATAAGTTAGGGATAGTGTTAGGTTTAAGGTCTAGGGTTAGGGTTAGAGGTAGCTTTACTGCTAAGATTAGGTCTCGGCATTAAGGTAAGTGTTAGTGTTAGGGTTAAGGGTTAGGGTTAGGTTTAATTGTTAGGATTAGGATCAGAATTAAGGGTTAGGCTTAGCGTTAGGGGATAGGGTTAGGGTTTAGGGTAAACTTTTAAGGTTATGTTTAGGGATAAGGTTAGGGTTAGCGTTTAAGGTTAGGGTTAGTATTAGGGTTGTTTGTAGGGTTAAGGTAATGTTTAGTGGTTAGAATTAGGGTTAGGGATTAGGGGTTACTGTTATGGCTAGGAGTTAGGGTTAGAATTAAGTGATAGAGGTTGTTCTTAGCATAAGTGTTATGCATTAATGTTAGGATAAGTGGTTAAAGTTAGGTTTACGGTGAGGTTTATGTGTTAAGGTGAGCAATAGGATCAGGGTTAGAATTATGAGTGAGGGGTAGGGTTTTGCTTAGGGTATGGGCCCTGTCTTCCCTAGGAGTGGGACTGAGGGGGATGCGATTGTCACCAGAAACCCACTCTATCGTATGCAGGGTATGGGCCCATGGGTTTCTTGTAGGACACTCTGGCAGAGCCTGATTTCACGCATGGTAAAGGAGGATTGTAAGCTTTCCAATCTCTAAGAAAGTAAGAAGTCTGAGAATTAGATTTAAGGTTAGGATTATCGTTATGGTTAGGGATGAAGTTTAATCTTAGGGTGAGGGCTTCGGGTAAGGGGATACGGTTAGTTTTAGGGTTAAAAGTTACTGTTAGGTTTAACAGTTACAGTTAGACTTAGGGTTTAGGTTTAGGGTTAGGGTTAAGCTTAGGGGTTATGGTTTGGTACAGGGTTAGGGTTAAGTGTTAGGGTTAGGGTTAAAGATCATGACAAGAGTTAGAGTTAAGGGTTAGTTTGAGTGTTAACAGTTAGGGTTAAGGATAACTTTTCGGGTTAGGGGTTAGGATTAGTGTTCGGGCTGAGATTTAGCGGTTAGTTTAAGGGCACAGGACCTGTTTAATCTATGGTGAGAGTGGTGCACAGGGTCGCTGCGACACAACACCACCGTACGCTGGGCCTTGGGCCAAGACCTACATACAGGACTCAGGTGGAGCCTCTTCTCACGCATGACATGGCCGTATTGTAGGCTTGGTTAACTCTGAGAATGGAAGAAGTGTGAGAAATCGGGTTAGGGCTGGCTGTAGGTGTTTTTAACCCCTAACCCTAACACTAACCCCAAGGTTAAATCTAACCGTAACCCTTACGCCAACCCTAACCCTAACCCTAACCCCTCTCACTGTAGAATAAACAGGTCCTGTGCCCTTAAACTAACCGCTAAATCTAAGCCCTAACATCAACCCTAACCTCTGACCCTAAACCTAAGCCCTGAGCCTAAAGCCCAACACTAACTCTAAACTCTTACCCTAAAGCTAATCCCTAACCCTAATGCTAACCCCTAAACATAACCCTAACTGTGAACCCTAAACCTAACCCTAACCTCGAGCGCTAACCATAGCACTTAACTCTAACCCTAAACCTAACATGAACCCTTAATCCTAACACTAACCCTAACCCTAACTCTTAACTTTAACCCTGACTTTTAACCCTCACACTAACCTTTAAACCTAACCTTAATCGTAATCTTTAACCCTAAACCTAATATTTAACCCTAATCCTGTACCAAACCCTAAACTCTAACCTTAAACCTAACCGTAAACCTTAACCCTGAACCTAACTGTAACGGTTAAAACTAAGAGTAACCTGTAACGCTACCCGTAACCCCTAACTCTAAGCCTTCACCCTAACACTAACCTTGATCCTTAACCCGAACCCTAACCCTAACCCTAAATCTAATTCTCAGTCTTCTTGCTTTCTTAGAGTTTAGAAAGCCTACAATCCTCCCATTCCATGCGTGAAAGGAGGCTCTTCCACTGTGTCCTGAATGAACCGCTGGGGCCCATAACCAGAGTACGATAGAGTGGGTTCCTGGTGACAATCCCAGCCCCCTAACTCCCGCCCCCCGCCTAATGCAGACAAGGCCGGTGTCCTAAGCATAAACTCTACACCTCACCCAAAACTCTAACCCTGAAAATAACGTTTAACCCTGATTCTATTGCTCACCTTAGAATGTAAACCTCACTGTAACCTGAACTTTAACCTCTTATCCTAACGTTAATGCATAACACTTACCCTGAGAATAACCCCTATCCCATAATTCTAACCCTATCTCCTAGTCATAACTGTAACAACTAATCCCTAACCCTAATTCTAAACCACTAACACTAACTGTTACCCTACGTAGTTACTGTTACGGTAACCTACTGTTACCCTAACACTGAACCTAACCCTTACTCCTAACGCCAAAGCTATGGCTAAAAATAATGCTAACCCTTGACCCTTTACCCTAACTCCTAACCCTAATCCTAATCCTAACCACTAAACCCAAACTTAGCTCTTAACCCTAACCCTAAACCTTACCCTGACGCCTAGACCTAACACTAACACTAAACTAACACCTAACCCTAATCATAACCCCTAAAGCTAACCCTAACCCTGAACCCTAAACCTAACCCTAACACTTAATACTAACTATATCCCTAACCCCTAACCCTAACCCTAACCGTTAACCCTCACCCTAACCCTTAAACCGGACCCTAACACTAAATCTTAACCCTAACACTAAATTTTAACCCTAAACCTACGCCCAACCCTTAACCATAATCCTATCCCTTAACCCTAAACCTAACCCCTAACCCTAAACCTAACACTAACCCCAATCCTAATTCTAACCATAGCCCTTAATACATCACTACGCCTAACCCCTAACCCTAACCCCTAATGCTAACCCTAACACTGAACCCTAAACCTAACCCTATCCCTAACCCTTAAACATAACTCTATCCCTAACCAATAATCCTAAGCCTAATCTTTAACCCTCACCCTAGAGCTTAACTCGAACCGTAACCCTAAGCCTAAACCCCAACCCTAACACTTAACACAAACCCTAAGCCTTAACACTTAACCCCAATCCTATCCTTTAACCCTAACACTAACCCTGATGCCTAATCCTAACCCTAACACTAACCCCAACCATAAATCTAACCCTAGCCCCTAACGCAAAACTAACCCCTAACCCCTAACCCCTAACCCTAACACTAACCGTAAATCCTAGTCCCTAACCACTAAACCTCACTTGAACCCTAACCCCTAACACCAAACCCTTAACCCTAACCATAACCCTATTTCTCACACTACTTCCATTCTCAGAGTTAACCAAGCTTAAAATACAACCATTCAATGCGTGAGTAGAGTTTCTGCATGAGTCCTGCAAGTAGGTCTGGGCCAAAGGCCCAGAATCCGATGGTGTGGTGTCGCATGGAAACATTCTGCACCCTTCTCACCATAGATTACACAGGTCCTGTACCCTTAAACTAACCGCTAAATCAAAGCCCAAACACTGACCCTAACCCCTAACCCTAAACCTAAGCCCTGACCCTAATGCCCAACACTAACACTAAACGCTTACCCTAAACCTAACCCCTAAATGTAACCTTAACCATGAACCCTAAACCTAACCCAAACCCCTAACCCTAACCATAACACTTAACTCTAACCCTAAACCTAACATGAACACTTAACCCTAACCCTAACCCATAACCCTAACACTTAACCTTAACCCTAACCGTTAACCCTCACACTAAACCTTAACCCTAACCCTAATCCTAATCTTTAACCCTAAACCTAGCACTTAAACCTTACCCTGTACCAAAACCTAACCCCTAATCTTAACCCTAACCGTAAACCTTAAAGCTTAACCCTAAACCTAACTGTAACTGTTAAACCTAACACTAACTTTTAACCCTGACCCTAACCGAAACCCCTAACCCTAAGCCCTCACCATAACAGTAACCTATATTGCTAACCCTAACCCTAATCCTAGCCCTAAATTTAATTCTCAGACTTCTTGCTTTCTCAGAGTTTACAAAGCCTACAATCCTCCCATGCCATGTGTAGAAGGAGGCTCGGCCACTGTGTCCGACATGAAACCAGGGGGCCCATACCCAGCATATGATAGAGTGGCTTCTGGCATCTATCCCAGCCCCCTAAGCCCCCTCCTAGAGCAGAGAGGGCTCGTGATATAAGCATAAACACTACCCCTCACCCATAACCCTAACCCTGAACATCACAGCTCACCCTGATACTATTGCTCACCTTAACACATCAACCTCACCATAACTCTAACTTGAACCCGTTATCCTAACGTTAATGCATAAGACTTACCCTAAGAACAACCCCTATCCCTTAATTCTAACCCTAACTCCTAGCCACAATTATAACACCTAATCCCTAAGGCTAATTCAAAACTGCTAAACATTACCTTACCCCTACAAACAACCCTAACACTAACCCTAACCCTAACCGCTAACCCTAACCGTACACCTAAAAATAACCGTAACACTTGACACTTAACCCTAACCCCTAACCTTAACCCTAACCCTTAACCTTGATCCTAATCCTAACAATTAAACCTAACCCTAACTCTTAAGCCTAACACTAACACGTACCCTAACACCTAGAGACCTAACCCTAAGAGTAAACGTAACCCCTAACCCTAACCCTAATCCCTAATGCTAACCCTAACACTGAACCCTAATCCTAAGCCTTAAACCTAACTCTATCCTTAAGCCATAAGCCTAGCCCTAACCGTTAACCCCACGCTAACCCTTAACTCGAACTGTAACCCTAACCCTTAAAACTAAACCTAACACATAACGCTAACCCTAAGCCTTAACGCTTAACCCTTATCCTATCCCTTAACCCTAACCCTAACCCCTAATGCTAACCATAACCCTACCATAAATCTAACCCTAGCCCCTAACCCAACCCTAACCCCTAAACCCTAACCCTATCACTAAACCCAACACCTACTCCCTAACCCCTAATCCTCACTCGAAGCTTAAGCCCTAACCCTAAGCCCTCTCCCTGACTAATCTTCATTCCTAACTCTAACCATAATCCTAACCCTAAATCTAATTCTCAGACTTCTTGCTATCTCAGAGTTTTAAAAGCCTACAATTCTCCAAAGCCATGCGTGAAAGCTGGCTCTACCACAGTGTCCTGCATGAAACCCAGGAGCCCATACTCTGTGTACAATAGAGTGGGTTCCTGGGGACAATCACGGCCCCCTAACTCCCCCTGCTAGTGCTGACAGGGCCTATGCCCTAAGCAAAAACCCTGCACCTCACCCATAACCCTAACCCTGAACATAACACCTAACCCTGATGTTATTGTTCACCTTAACACGTAAACCTCACTGTAACCCTAACTTTAACCCCCTATCCTAATGTTATTGAATAACACTTACCCTAAGAACAAACCATATCCCTTAATTCTAAGCCTAATTCCTAGCATAACCGTAACACCTAATCCCTAACCTTAATTCTCAACTGTTAAACATTACCTTCACCCTACAAACAACCCTAACACTAACCCTAACTCTAACCGCTAACCCTAACCCTAACCATTACACTGATCATAATCCTAACAATTAAACCTAACCCTAATTCTTAACCCTAACACGAACCATTACCATAATGCCTAGACCTAACCCTAACTGTAACCCTAACCCCTAACCCTAACTCTAACCGCTAATGCTAACCCTAACCCCGAACCCTAAACCTAACCCTAACCCTATCCCTTAAACCTATTACTATCCCTAAACCATTACCCTAATCGCAACTGTTAACCCTCACTCTCACCCTTAACTTGGACCGAAACCCTAACCCTTAACCCTAACCTTAACCCTTACTGCTAATCTTAAGCCTTCACCCTTTACCTTAATCCTATCTCGTAAGCCTAACCCTAAGGCTGACCCCTAACCCGCCCGAACATTAACCCTAACCCTAAATCTAACGCTAGCCCCTTACAAAAACCTAACACCTAACCCCTGACACACTAATCCTAACTTCTAATTCCTAACAGCTAAACTTCACTCAAACCCTAACCTCTAACCCTAAACACATAACCCTAACCATAACCCTAATTCTCACACTTCCTCCGTTCTCAGAGTTGACCAAGCCTACAATAGAGCCATGCCACAAATGAGAAGAGGCTCTGCCTGAGTCCTGCATGTAGGTCTGGGCCCGAGGCCCAGGTACGATGGTGTGGTGTTGAGGCGACCCAGTCTGCACCCTTCCCACCATAGATTAAACAGAGCATGTGCCCTTAAACTAACCACTAAATCTAAGCCCTAACACTAAACCTAAATCCTAACCCTAAACCTCGGCCCTTATCCTAACGCCCAACAGTAACACTAAACACTCACCCTAAACTTAACCCGTAACCCGAACCCCTAAATGTAACACTAACCATGAACCCTAAACCTAACCCTAACCTCTAGCCATAACCATAACACTTAACTCTAACCCTAAACGTTACATGAAGCCTTATTCCTAACCCTAACCCCAACCGTAACACTTAATCTTGACCCTTACCATTAACCCTCACACTAACCCTTAACCCTAACCCTAATCCTAATCTTTAACCATAAACCTAACACTGAAGCCTAACCCTGTGCCAAACGCTAAAATCAAACCTTAACCCTAACCCTGAAACTTAACCGTAAACGTAACTGTAACTATTAAAAATAACACTAACCTTTAACGCTAACCCCTAACCCTCAGAGGCCACCCTAACACTAATCTTCCTCTCTAAACATTACCATAATCCTACCCCTAAATCTAATTCTCAGACTTCTTGCTTTCTCAGAGTTTAGAAAGCCTACAATCCTCCCATGCCATGAGTAAAAGGGGGCTCTTCCACTGTGTCCTGCATGAAACCCAGGAGCCCATACCCAGCGTATGATAGAGTGCGTTCCCGGGGACAATCCCATCCCTATAACCCCCGCCCCCCACCCAGCGCAGACAGGGACCGTACGCTAAGTATAAACACTATCCCTAACAGATAACCCTCACCCTCAATATAAAACCTGACCCTGAACCTATTGCTCACATTAAAACATAAACCTCTCCGAAACCCTAACTTATCCCCTTATCTTAACATTAATGTATAACACCCTGAGAGGAAGCCCTATCCCATAATTCTAAATCTAATCCCCAGCCATAACCCTAACACCTCATCCCTAATTCTAAAATGCCAACCCTACCTTCACCCTACCAACAACCCTAACACTAACCCTAAACCCTTACCCTAACCCTACGCCTAAAAATAACCCTAACCATTGATCCTTAGTG
Organism: Eulemur rufifrons; assembly: GCF_041146395.1. Lineage (NCBI taxonomy): Eukaryota > Metazoa > Chordata > Mammalia > Primates > Lemuridae > Eulemur > Eulemur rufifrons. Next base: position 39,281,293 of record NC_090992.1, on the reverse strand, counting down.
ATAACCCCTAAACCTTAACCCTAACCCTTCACGCTAATCCCAATCCTAACCATTAAACATAACCCTACTTAACCCTACCGCTAACCTCTACCCTAATGCCTAGATATCTAACCCCAACACTGACCTACAGTTAACACTAATCCTAACCCCGAATCCTAACCTTAAAGCTGAACCATAAACCTAACCCTTAACCCTAACCCTATCCCTAACCCCCTAACCCTAACCCTAACTGTTAAGCCTCACTCTAACATTAACCCTGACTCTATCCCTATCCCTTAACCCTAACCCCTAACCCTAACGCTAACCACAACCCTAAACCTAACCCTGGCCCCCTAACCCAGACTTAACACCTAAGCCCTAACACAAACTCTAACCCTAACCACTAATCCCTAGCACCTGACCCTGACTCGAAACCTAACCCCTAACTCGAAACCCCTAAACCCAAACCTAACCCTAATTCTCACACTACTTCCATTCCCAGAGTGAAGCAAGCCTACAATACAGCCATGCCATGTGTGAGATGAGGCTCCGCCTGAGTCCTGCATGTAGGTTTTGTCCCAAGGCCCAGGGAATGATGTTGTGCTTTCGTGGTGACTCAGACCACACCCCTGTCACCGTAGATTAACCAGGTCCAGTGCCCTTAAACTGACCGCTAAATCTAAGCCCTACCACCAACCCTAACCCCTGACCCTGAACCTAAGCCCCGAGCCTAAAGCCCAACACTAACTCCAAACACTTACCCTAAACCTAATCCCTATCCCTAATGCTAAACCCTAAACGTAACCCTAACCGTGAACAGTAAACCTAACCCTAACCTCTAACACAAACCCTAACACATAACTCTAACCCTAAAACTAACCCTAACCCTTAACCCTGAACCTAAACCCTAACCCTATCCCTTAACCTTAACCTTAACCGTTAACTCTCATGCTAACCTTTAATCCTAACCCTAATCCTAATCTTCAACCCTAAACCTAACACAACCCTAACCCTGTACCAAACCCTAACCCCTCATCTTAACGCTATCCACAAACCTCAACCCTAAAACGAACTGTAACCGTTAAACCTAACAGTAACCTTAAACCGTAACCCTAATCTGTAACCCTATCCCCTCACCATAACACTACACTTCATCCTGAACCCTAACCATAATCCTAACCCTAAATCTAATTCTCAGACTTCTTGCTTTCTTAGAGTTTAGAAAGCCTGCAATCCTCCCATGCCATGTGGGAAAGGAGGCTCTACCACTGTGTCCTGCATGAAAACCATGGGCCCATACCCAGAGTCTGCTACAGTGGGTTCCTGGTGACAATCCCAGCCCCCTAACCTCGCCCCAGCTTAATGTAGACAGGGCCCGTGCGCTAAACATAAACAATACCTTTAACAGATAACCCTAACCCTGAACATAGCACCTAACCCTGTTCCTATTTCTCCCCTTAACACGTAAACCTCACCGTGAGCCTAACTTTAACCTCTTATCCTAACGTTAATGCATAACCCATTTCCTGAGAACAACCCCTATCCCATAATTCTAACCCTATCTCCTAGTCATAACTGTAACACCTAATCCCTAACCCTAATTCTCAACCGCTAAGCCTAACCGTAACGCTGCCTACAACCCTAACACTGACAGGAACCCTTAGTTCTAACCCCAACGCTATGCCTAACAAAAGCCCTAACCCTTCACCGTCACCCTAATCCCTACGCATTACCCTAACCCTTAACCGTAATCCTAATCCTAACCATTAAACCTAACCCTAGCTCTTAAAGCTAACCCTAAACCTTACCCTCACGACTAGACCTAACCCTGACACTAACCTAACACCTAACACTAACCATAACCCCTAAAGCTAACCCTAACCCTGAACCCTAAACCTAACCCTAACACTGATCCTTCACTATATCCCTAACCCCTAAGCCTAATCCTAACTGTTAACCCTCACCCTAACACTTAAACTGGACCATAACACTAAACATTAACCCTAACACTAAACTTTAACCCTAACCATAAGCCCAACACTTAACCCTAATCCTATCCCTTAACCCTAAGCCTAACCCTAACCCCTAACCCTAAACCTAACCCTAACCCCAACCCTAACCCTTAATCTTGACCCTTACCATTAACCCTCACACTAACCCTAATCCTAATCTTTAACCATAAAGCTGACACTGAAGCCTAACCCTGTGTCAAACGCTAAACCCAAACCTTAACCCTAACCCTCAAACTTAACCATAAACCTAACTGTAACTGTTAAACCTAACACTAACCTCTAACGCTAACCCCTAACCCTAAGACCCCACCTTAACACTAACCCTAACCCTAAACATTATCATAATCCTACCCCTAAATCTAATTCTCGGACTTCTTGCTTTCTTAGAGTTTAGAAAGCCTAAAATCCTCCCATGCCATGAGTAAAAGGGGGCTCTGCAGCTCTCTCTTGCATGAAACCAGGAGCCCATACCTAGCGTATGATAGAGTGGGTTCCCGGGGAAATCCCATCCCCGTAACCCCAGCCCCCCGCCCAGTGCAGACAGAGCCTGTATGCTAAATATAAACACTACCCCTAACAGATAACCCTCACCCTGAACATAGCACCTGACCCTGATCCTATTGCTCACCTTAAAATATAAACCTCCCCGTAACCCTAACTTATCCCCTTATCTTAACGTTAATGCATAACACACTGAGAAGGAGCCCTATCCCATAATTGTAATCCTAACCCCTAGCCATAACCGTAACACCTCATCCCTAATTCTAAAATGACAACCCTAACCTTCACCCTACCAACAACCCTAACCCTAACCCTAAGCCCTCACCCTATCACTAATCCTCATCCCTAAACCGTACCATAATACTAATTCTAAATCTAACTCTCAGACTTCTTGCTTTCTCAGAGTTTTGAAAGCCTACAATCCTACTAAGCCATGCATGAAAGCCCGCTCTGCCACAGTGTCCTGCATGAAACCCAGAGGCCCATACACTGCGTACGATAGAGTGGGTTCCCAGCGACCATCACAGACCCCTAACTTCGCCTCCTAGTGCATACAGGGTCTGTGCCCTAAGCACAAACCCTACCCCTCACCCATAACCCTAACCCGAAACATAACACCTGACCCTGATCCTACTGTCCACCTTAACAGGTAAACCTCACCGTAACCCTAACTTTAACCCCTTATATTAACGATAATGCATGACACCCTGAGAACAAGCCCTATAGCGTAATTCTAACCCTAACTCCTAGCCATAACCCTAACACCTAATCCCTAATTCTGAAACGCCAACCCTAACCTTAATCCTACCAACAACACTAACACTAACCCTAAACACTTACCCTAACCCTACACCTAAAAGTAACCCTAACCATTGATACTTAGTCATAACCCCTAAACCTTAACCCTAACCCTTCACGCTAATCCCAATCCTAACCATTAAACATAACCCTACTTAACTCTACCCCTAACCTATACCGTAATGCCTAGAGATCTAACCCCAACACTGACCTACAGTTAACACTAACCCTAACCCCTGATCCTAACCTTAAACCTGAACTATAAAACTAACCCTTAACCCTAACCCTATCCCTAACCCCCTAACCTTAACCCTAAATGTTAAGCCTCACCCTAACACTTAACCCTGACTCTAAGCCTAAACTTTAACCCTAACACCTAACCCTAACGCTAACCCCAACCCTAAACCTAATCCTGGCCCCCGAACCCAGACTTAACACCTAACCCCTAACACTAACTCTAACCCTAACCACTAATCCCTAGCACCTGACCCTGACTCGAAACCTAATCCCTAACTCGAAACCCCTGACCCCAAACCTATCCCTAATTCTCACATTAATTCCATTTCCAGAGTGAAGCAAGCCTACAATACAGCCATGCCATGTGTGAGATGAGGCTCCGCCTGAGTCCTGCATGTAGGTCCTCTACCAAGGACCAGGGAATGATGTTGTGCTTTCGTGGTGACTCCGACAACACACCTCTCACCGTAGATTAACCAGGTCCTGTGTCCTTAAACTGAACCACTAAAGCTAAGCCCTACCACCAACCCTAACCCCTGACCCTGAACCTAAGCCCCGAGCCTAAAGCCCAACACTAACTCTAAACACTTACCCTACACCTAATCCCTAACCCTAATGCTAACCCCTAGAGGTAACCCTAACCGTGAACAGTAAACCTAACCCTAACCTCTAACACAAACCCTAACACATAACTCTAACCCTAAAACTAACCCTAACGCTTAACCCTGAACCTAAACCCTAACTCTAACCCTTAACCTTAACCTTAACCGTTAACTCTCATGCTAACCTTTAATCCCAACCCTAATCCTAATCTTCAACCCTAAACCTAACACAACCCTAACCATGTACCAAACCCTAACCCCTCATCTTAACCCTATCTGCAAACCTCAACACTAAAACGAACTGTAACTGTTAAACCTAAGATTAACCTTAAACCGTAACCCTAATCTGTAACCCTATCCCGTCACCATAACACTACACTTCATCCTGAACCCTAACCATAATCCTAACCCTAAATCTAATTCTCAGACTTCTTGCTTTCTTAGAGTTTAGAAAGCCTGCAATCCTCCCATGCCATGTGGGAAAGGAGGCTCTACCACTGTGTCCTGCATGAAAACCACGGGCCCATACCCAGAGTTCGATACAGCGGGTTCCCGGTGACAATGCCAGCCCCCTAACCTCCCCCCAGCTTCATGGAGACAGGGCCCGTGCGCTAAGCATAAACAATACCTTTAACAGATAACCCAAACCCTGAACATAGCACCTAACCCTGTTCCTATTTCTCCCCTTAACACGTAAACCTCACCGTGAGCCTAATTTTAACCTCTTATCGTAACGTTAATACATAAACCATTCCCTGAGAACATCCCCTATCCAATAATTCTAACCCTATCTCCTAGTCATAAGTGTAACACCTAATCCCTAACCCCAAGTCTCAACCGCTAAGCCTAACTATAACGCTGCCTACAACCCTAACACTGACAGGAACCCTTAGTTCTAACCCGAACGCTATGCCTAACAAAAGCCCTAACCCTTCACCCTTCACCCTAACCCCTACGCATTACCCGAACCCTTAACCGTAATGCTAATCCTAACCATTAAACCTAACCCTGGCTCTGAAGCTAACCCTAAACCTTACCCTCACGACTAGACCTAACCCTGACACTAACCTAACACCTAACCCTAACCAGAACGCCTAAAGCTAACCCTGAACCCTATCCCTAATCCTAGCAGTAAACTTTAACCCTAAACCTAAGCCCAACCCATTACCCTAATCCTATCCTTTTACCCTAAAACTAACCCCTAAACCTAACCCCTATACCTCACCCTAACTCTAACCCCAATCCTAATTCTAACCATACCCCTTCATAAAACACTAACTCCTAACCACTAACCCTAACACTAACCAAAAACCCTAATCACTAATCCCTAACCCTAACGCTTAACCTTTACCCTAACCGTTAACCCTCACCCTAATTCTTAACACTGACCCTAACCTTCACCTTTAACTCTAAGCCTAGCCCTTAACGCTACAGTAAGGAAGACCCTTAATGCTAATGGTATCCCTTATCCCTAACCCTAACACTACAGCTAAAAATAACCCTAACCTTTGATCCTTAAACCTAACCACTAACACTTACTTTAACCCCAAACCCTAACCCTAATCCTAAGCATTAAACCTAAACCTATCTCTTACCCCTAACCCAAGCACTTACCCTAACGCCTAGATCTAACCCTAAATCTAATCTACCGCCTAATCCTAACCTTAAGCCTTAATGCTAACGCTAACCCTGAACCCTAAACCTACCTGTAACCCTTAACAGTAACCCTATCCGTGAACCTTAACCCTGACCCTAACCATTACCCGCACCCAAGAATTTAACCCTGACCCTAACCCTAATCCTTAATGATAACCCTAACACTAAACCCTAACCCTAAGCCCAACACTTAACCCTAATCCTATCCCTTAACCCTAACCCTAACCCTAACCCTAATGCTAACCCCTAAACGTAACCCTAACCGTGAACAGTAAACCTAAACCTAACCTCTAACACAAACCATAGCACATAACTCTAACCCTAAAACTCACCCTAACCCTAAACCTAACCCTAAACCCTAACTCTTAACCTTAACCCTAAGCGTTAAATTTTACGCTAACCTTTAATCCTAACCCTAATCCTAATCTTCAACCCTAAACCTAACACTTAACCCTAACCCTGTACCAAACCCTAACCCCTCATCTTAACCCTAACCTTAAACCTCAACCCCAAACCAAAGTGTAACCGTTAAATCTAAGAGTACCCTTTAACCCTAACCGTAATCCCTAAGCCTAAGCCCTCACCCTAACACTAAACTTCATCCTTAACCCTAACCATAACCCTAACCCTAAATCTAATTCTCAGACTTCTTGTTTTCTTAGAGTTTAGAAAGCCTGCAAACCTCCCACGCCATGCGTGAAAGGAGGCTCTGCCACAGTGTCCTGCATGAAACCCAGAGCCCATACACTGCGTGCGGTAGAGTGGGTTCCCAGCGACCATCACAGACACCTAACTTTGCCTCCTAGGGCATACAGGGCCCGTGCCCTAAGCATAAACCCTACCTCTCACACATAAGCCTAACCCACAACATAACACCTAACCCTGATCCTACTGCTCACCTTAACAGGTAAACCTCACCATAACCCTCACTTTAACACCATATCTTAACGTTAATGCATGACATCCTGAGAACAAGCCCTATACCGTCATTATAACCCTACCTCCTAGCTATAACCGTAACACCTAATCCCTAATTCTGAAACGCCAACCCTAACCTTAACCCGACCAACAACACTAACACTAACCCTAACCCCTTACCCTAACCCTACGCCTAAAAGTAACCCTAACCGTTGATCCTTCGTCATAACCCCTAACCTTAACCCTAACCCTTAACCCTATTCCCAATCCTAACCATTAAACAGAACCCTAACTCTTAACCCTAACCCTAACCTTTACCCTAATGCCTAGAGATCTAACCCCAACACTGACCTACAGTTAACACTAACCCCAACCCCTAATGCTAACCTTAAACCTGAACCAAGCTCCTAACCCTTAACCCTAACACTATCCCTAACCCCTAAGCCTAACCCCAACTGTTAACCCTCTAACCCTCACCCTGAATCCTAACCCTATCCCTTAACCCTAACCCCTAACCCTAACGCTAACTCCAACCCTAAACCTTACCCTGGCCCCCTAACCCAGACTTAACACCTTACCCCTAACACTAACTCTAACCCTAACCACTAATCCCTAGCACCTAACCCTGACTCGAAACCTAACCCCTAACACGAAAAACCCTAACCCCAACCCCAACCCTAATTCTCACACTACTTCCATTCCCAGAGTGAAGCAAGCCTACAATACAGCCATGCCATGTGTGAGATGAGGCTCCGCCTGAGTCCTGCATGGAGGTCCTGTCCCAAGGCCCAGGGAATGATGTTGTGCTTTCGTGGTGACTCCGACCGCACCCCTCTCACCGTAGATTAACCAGGTCCTGTGCCCTTAAACTGACCGCTAAAGCTAAGCCCTACCACCAACGCTAACCCCTGACCCTGAACCTAAGCCCCGAGCCTAAAGCCCAACATTAACTCTAGACCCTTACCCTAAACCTAATCCCTAACCCTAATGCTAACCCCTAAACCCAACCCTAACCGTGAACAGTAAACCTAACCCTAACCCCTAACACAAACCATAGCACATAACTCTAAACCTAAATCTAACCCTAAGCCTAACCGTAAACCCTAACTCTTAACTTTAACCCTAAGCGTTAACTCTCACGCTAACCTTTAATCCTAACCCTAATCCTAATCTTCAAACCTAAACGTCTACCAAACTCTAACCCCTCATCTTAACCCTAACCGTAAACCTCAACCCTAAACCGAACTGTAACCATTAAACCTAAGAGGAACCTTTAACCCTAACCCTAATCCCTAACCTTAAGCCCTCACCCTAACACTAAACTTCATCCTTAACCCTAACCATAATCCTAACCCTAAATCTAATTCTCAGACTTCTTGCTTTCTTAGAGTTTAGAAAGCCTGCAATCCTCCCATGCCATGCGTGAAAGGAGGCTCTACCACTGTGTCCTGCATGAAACCCACGGGCCCATACCCAGAGTATGATAGAGTGGGTTCCCGGGTACAATCCCAGCCCCCTAAACTCCCCCCGCCCACCTAGTGCAGACAGGGCCCGTGCGCTAAGCATAAACAATACCTTTAACAGATAACCCTAACCCTGAACATAACACCCAACCCTGTTCCTATTTCTCCCCTTAACACGTAAACCTCACCGAGAGCCTAACTTTAACCTCTTATCCTAACATTAATGCATAACCCATTCCCTGAGAACAACCCCTATCCCATAATTCTAACCCTATCTCCTAGTCATCACTGGAACACCTAATCCCTAACGCTAATTCTAAACTGCTAACCCTAACCGGAACCCTACCTACAACCCTAACACTGACAGTAACCCTTACTTCTAACCCCAACGCTATGCCTAACAAAAACCCTAACCCTTCACCCAAACCCCTAAGCCTTACTCTAACCCTTAACCCTAATCTTAATCCTAACCATTAAACCTAACCCTAGCTCTTAAAGCTAACCCTAAACCTTACCCTTACGACTAGACCTAACCCTCACACTAATCTAACACCTAACCCTAACCAGAACCCCTAAAGCTAATCCTGAACCCTATCCCTAACCCTAGCAGTAAACTTTCACCCTAAACCTAAGCCCAACCCATAACCCTAATCCTATCCTTTTACCCTAAAACTAACCCCTAAACCTAACCCCTATACCTAACCCTAACTCTAACCCCAATCCTAATTCTAACCATACCCCTTCATAAAACACGAACTCCTAACCTCTAACCCTAACACTAACCAAAAACCCTAATCGCTAATCCCTAACCCTAACGCTTAACCTTTACCCTAACCATTAACCCTCACCCTAATTCTTAACACTGACCCTAACCTTAACCTTTAACTCTAAGCCTAACCCTTAACCCTAAAGTAAGGAAGACCCTTAATGCTAATGGTATCCCTTATCCCTAACCCTAACACTACAGCTAAAAATAACCATAACCTTTGATCCTTAAACCTAACCCCTAACACTTACTTTAACCCCAAACCCTAACCCTAATCCTAAGCATTAAACCTAACCCTATCTCTTAACCCTAACCCTAGCCCTTACCCTAACGCCTAGTTCTAACCCTAAATCTAACCTCCCGCCTAATCCTAACCTTAAGTCCTAATGCTAACGCTAACCCTGAACCCTAAACCTACCCCGTAACCCTTAACACGAACCCTATCCGTAAACCTTAACCCTGACCCTAACCATTACCCGCACCCAAGCATTTAACCCTGACCCTAACCCTAATCCCTTATGATAACCCTAACACTAAACCCTAACCCTAAGCCCAACACTTAACCCTAATCCTATCCCTTAACCCTAACCCTAACCCTAACCCTAATGCTAACCCCTAAACGTAACCCTAACCGTGAACAGTAAACCTTACCCTAACCTCTAACACAAACCATAGCACATAGCTCTAACCCTAAAACTAACCCTAACCCTAACCCTAACCCTAAACCCTAACTCTTAACCTTAACCCTAAGCGTTAACTCTCACGCTAACCTTTAATCCTAACCCTAATCCTAATCTTCAACCCTAAACCTAACACTTAACCCTAACCCTGTACCAAACCCTAACCCCTCATCTTAACCCTAACCTTAAACCTCAACCCTAAACCAAAGTGTAACCGTTAAACCTAAGAGTAACTTTTAACCCTAACCCTAATCCCTAACCCTAAGCCCTCACCCTAACACTAAACTTCATCCTTAACCCTAACCATAACCCTGACCCTAAATCTAATTCTCAGACTTCTTGCCTTCTTAGAGTTTAGAAAGCCTGCAATCCTCCCACGCCATGCGTGAAAGGAGGCTCTGCCACAGTGTCCTGCATGAAACCCAGAGGCCCATACACTGCGTGCGGTAGAATGTGTTCCCAGCGACCATCCCAGACACCTAACTTTGCCTCCTAGAGCATACAGGGCCCGTGCCGTAAGCATAAACCCTACCCCTCACCCATAAGCCTAACCCACAACATAACACCTAACCCTGATCCTACTGCTCACCTTAACAGGTAAACCTCACCATAACCCTCACTTTAACCCCATATCTAAACGTTAATGCATGACACTCTGAGAACAAGCCCTATACCGTCATTATAACCCTAACTCCTAGCTATAACCGTAACACCTAATCCCTAATTCTGAAACGCGAACCCTAACCTTAACCCGACCAACAACACTAACACTAACCCTAACCCCTTACCCTAACCCTACGCCTAAAAGTAACCCTAACCGTTGATCCTTCGTCATAACCCCTAACCTTAACCCTAACCCTTAACCCTATTCCCAATCCTAACCATTAAACAGAACCCTAACTCTTAACCCTAACCCTAACCTTTACCCTAATGCCTAGAGATCTAACCCCAACACTGACCTACAGTTAACACTAACCCCAACCCCTAATTCTAACCTTAAACCTGAACCAAGCTCCTAACCCTTAACCCTAACACTATACCTAACCCCTAAGCCTAACCCCAACTGTTAACCCTCTAACCCTCACCCTGAATCCTAACCCTATCCCTTAACCCTAACCCCTAACCCTAACGCTAACCCCAACCCTAAACCTTACCCTGGCCCCCTAACCCAGACTTAACACCTTACCCCTAACACTAACTCTAACCCTAACCACTAATCCCTAGCACCTAACCCTGACTCGAAACCTAACCCCTAACACGAAAAACCCTAACCCCAACCCCAACCCTAATTCTCACACTACTGCCATCCCCAGAGTGAAGCAAGCCTACAATACAGCCATGCCATGTGTGAGATGAGGCTCCGCCTGAGTCCTGCATGGAGGTCCTGTCCCAAGGCCCAGGGAATGATGTTGTGCTTTCGTGGTGACTCCGACCGCACCCCTCTCACCGTAGATTAACCAGGTCCTGTGCCCTTAAACTGACCGCTAAAGCTAAGCCCTACCACCAACGCTAACCCCTGACCCTGAAACTAAGCCCCGAGCCTAAAGCCCAACATTAACTCTAGACCCTTACCCTAAACCTAATCCCTAACCCTAATGCTAACCCCTAAACCCAACCCTAACCGTGAACAGTAAACCTAACCCTAACCCCTAACACAAACCATAGCACATAACTCTAACCCTAAATCTAACCCTAAGCCTAACCGTAAACCCTAACACTTAACCTTAACCCTAAGCGTTAACTCTCACGCTAACCTTTAATCCTAACCCTTCAACCCTAAACCTAACACTTAACCCTAAACGTCTACCAAACCCTAACCCCTCATCTTAACCCTAACCGTAAACCTCAACCCTAAACCGAACTGTAACCGTTAAACCTAAGAGTAACTTTAACCCTAACCCTAATCCCTAACCTTAAGCCCTCACCCTAACACTAAGCTTCATCCTTAGCCCTAACCAGAATCCTAACCCTAAATCTAATTCTCAGACTTCTTGCTTTCTTAGAGTTTAGAAAGCCTGCAATCCTCCCATGCCATGCGTGAAAGGAGGCTCTACCACTGTGTCCTGCATGAAACCCACGGGCCCGTACCCAGAGTATGATAGAGTGGGTTCCCGGGTACAATCCCAGCCCCCTAAACTCCCCCCGCCCGCCTAATCCAGACAGGGCCCGTGCGCTAAGCATAAACAATACCTTTAACAGATAACCCTAACCCTGAACATAACACCCAACCCTGTTCCTATTTCTCCCCTTAACACGTACACGTCACCGTGCGCCTAACTTTAACCCCTTATCCTAATGTTCATGCATAACCCATTTCCTGAGAACAACCCCTATCCCATAATTCTAACCCTATCTCCTAGTCATCACTGTGACACCTAATCCCTAACCCTAATTCTAAACTGCTAACCCTAACCGTAACCCTACCTACAACCCTAACACTGACAGTAACCCTTACTTCTAACCCCAACGCTATGCCTAACAAAAACCCTAACCCTTGACCCTAACCCTTCACCCTAACCCCTAAGCCTTACCCTAACCCTTAACCCTAATCCTAATCCTAACCATTAAACCTAACCCTAGCTCTTATAGCTAACCCTAAACCTTACCCTCACGACTAGACCTAACCCTGACACTAACCTAACACCTAACCCTAACCAGAACCCCTAAAGCTAACCCTGAACCCTATCCCTAACCCTAGCAGTAAACTTTAACCCTAAACCTAAGCCCAACCCGTAACCCTAATCCTATCCTTTTACCCTAAAACTAACCCCTAAACCTAACACCTATATCTCACCCTAACTCTAAACCCAGTCCTAATTCTAACCATACCCCTTCATAAAACACTATCTCCTAACCGCTAACCCTAACACTAACCAAAAACCCTAATCACTAATCCCTAACCCTAACGCTTAACCTTTACCCTAACCGTTAACCCTCACCCTAAATCTTAACACTGACCCTAACCTGAACCTTTAACTCTAAGCCTAACCCTTAACCCTACAGTAAGGAAGACCCTTAATGCTAATGGGATCCCTTATCCCTAACCCTAACACTACAGCTAAAAATAACCCTAACCTTTGATCCTTAAACCTAACCCCTAACACTTATTTTAACCCCAAACCCTAACCCTAATCCTAAGCATTAAACCTAACCCTATCTCTTAACCCTAACGCTAGTCCTTACCCAAACGCCTAGATCTAACCCTAAATCTAACCTACCGCCTAATCCTAACCTTAAGCCCTAATGCTAACTCTAACCATGAACCCTAAACCTACCCGTAACCCTTAACACTAACCCTATCCGTGAACCTTAACCCTGACCCTAACCATTACTCGCACCCAAGCATTTAACCCTGACCCTAACCCTAATCCTTAATGATAACCCTAACACTAAACCCTAACCCTAAGCCCAACACTTAACCCTAATCCTATCCCTTAACCCTAATCCTAACCCTAACCCTAATGCTAACCCCTAAACGTAACCCTAACCGTGACCAGTAAACCTAACCCTAACCTCTAACACAAACCTTAGCACATAACTCTAACCCTAAAACTAACCCTAACCCTAACCCTAACCCTAAACCCTAACTCTTAACCTTAACCCTAAGCGTTAACTCTCACGCTAACCTTTAATCCTAACCCTAATCCTAATCTTCAACCCTAAACCTAACACTTAACCCTAACCCTGTACCAAACCCTAACCCCTCATCTTAACCCTAACCTTAAACCTCAACCCTAAACCAAAGTGTAACCGTTAAACCTAAGAGTAACTTTTAACCCTAACCCTAATCCCTAACCCTAAGCCCTCACCCTAACACTAAACTTCATCCTTAACCCTAACCATAACCCTGACCCTAAATCTAATTCTCAGACTTCTTGCCTTCTTAGAGTTTAGAAAGCCTGCAATCCTCCCACGCCATGCGTGAAAGGAGGCTCTGCCACAGTGTCCTGCATGAAACCCAGAGGCCCATACACTGCGTGCGGTAGAATGTGTTCCCAGCGACCATCCCAGACACCTAACTTTGCCTCCTAGAGCATACAGGGCCCGTGCCGTAAGCATAAACCCTACCCCTCACCCATAAGCCTAACCCACAACATAACACCTAACCCTGATCCTACTGCTCACCTTAACAGGTAAACCTCACCATAACCCTCACTTTAACCCCATATCTAAACGTTAATGCATGACACTCTGAGAACAAGCCCTATACCGTCATTATAACCCTAACTCCTAGCTATAACCGTAACACCTAATCCCTAATTCTGAAACGCGAACCCTAACCTTAACCCGACCAACAACACTAACACTAACCCTAACCCCTTACCCTAACCCTACGCCTAAAAGTAACCCTAACCGTTGATCCTTCGTCATAACCCCTAACCTTAACCCTAACCCTTAACCCTATTCCCAATCCTAACCATTAAACAGAACCCTAACTCTTAACCCTAACCCTAACCTTTACCCTAATGCCTAGAGATCTAACCCCAACACTGACCTACAGTTAACACTAACCCCAACCCCTAATTCTAACCTTAAACCTGAACCAAGCTCCTAACCCTTAACCCTAACACTATACCTAACCCCTAAGCCTAACCCCAACTGTTAACCCTCTAACCCTCACCCTGAATCCTAACCCTATCCCTTAACCCTAACCCCTAACCCTAACGCTAACCCCAACCCTAAACCTTACCCTGGCCCCCTAACCCAGACTTAACACCTTACCCCTAACACTAACTCTAACCCTAACCACTAATCCCTAGCACCTAACCCTGACTCGAAACCTAACCCCTAACACGAAAAACCCTAACCCCAACCCCAACCCTAATTCTCACACTACTGCCATCCCCAGAGTGAAGCAAGCCTACAATACAGCCATGCCATGTGTGAGATGAGGCTCCGCCTGAGTCCTGCATGGAGGTCCTGTCCCAAGGCCCAGGGAATGATGTTGTGCTTTCGTGGTGACTCCGACCGCACCCCTCTCACCGTAGATTAACCAGGTCCTGTGCCCTTAAACTGACCGCTAAAGCTAAGCCCTACCACCAACGCTAACCCCTGACCCTGAAACTAAGCCCCGAGCCTAAAGCCCAACATTAACTCTAGACCCTTACCCTAAACCTAATCCCTAACCCTAATGCTAACCCCTAAACCCAACCCTAACCGTGAACAGTAAACCTAACCCTAACCCCTAACACAAACCATAGCACATAACTCTAACCCTAAATCTAACCCTAAGCCTAACCGTAAACCCTAACACTTAACCTTAACCCTAAGCGTTAACTCTCACGCTAACCTTTAATCCTAACCCTTCAACCCTAAACCTAACACTTAACCCTAAACGTCTACCAAACCCTAACCCCTCATCTTAACCCTAACCGTAAACCTCAACCCTAAACCGAACTGTAACCGTTAAACCTAAGAGTAACTTTAACCCTAACCC
This sequence comes from Eulemur rufifrons, assembly GCF_041146395.1. Taxonomy (NCBI): domain Eukaryota; kingdom Metazoa; phylum Chordata; class Mammalia; order Primates; family Lemuridae; genus Eulemur; species Eulemur rufifrons. The sequence goes on along the minus strand of NC_090992.1, from coordinate 39,266,244 downwards.
TAATCCCTAACCTTAAGCCCTCACCCTAACACTAAGCTTCATCCTTAGCCCTAACCAGAATCCTAACCCTAAATCTAATTCTCAGACTTCTTGCTTTCTTAGAGTTTAGAAAGCCTGCAATCCTCCCATGCCATGCGTGAAAGGAGGCTCTACCACTGTGTCCTGCATGAAACCCACGGGCCCGTACCCAGAGTATGATAGAGTGGGTTCCCGGGTACAATCCCAGCCCCCTAAACTCCCCCCGCCCGCCTAATCCAGACAGGGCCCGTGCGCTAAGCATAAACAATACCTTTAACAGATAACCCTAACCCTGAACATAACACCCAACCCTGTTCCTATTTCTCCCCTTAACACGTACACGTCACCGTGCGCCTAACTTTAACCCCTTATCCTAATGTTCATGCATAACCCATTTCCTGAGAACAACCCCTATCCCATAATTCTAACCCTATCTCCTAGTCATCACTGTGACACCTAATCCCTAACCCTAATTCTAAACTGCTAACCCTAACCGTAACCCTACCTACAACCCTAACACTGACAGTAACCCTTACTTCTAACCCCAACGCTATGCCTAACAAAAACCCTAACCCTTGACCCTAACCCTTCACCCTAACCCCTAAGCCTTACCCTAACCCTTAACCCTAATCCTAATCCTAACCATTAAACCTAACCCTAGCTCTTATAGCTAACCCTAAACCTTACCCTCACGACTAGACCTAACCCTGACACTAACCTAACACCTAACCCTAACCAGAACCCCTAAAGCTAACCCTGAACCCTATCCCTAACCCTAGCAGTAAACTTTAACCCTAAACCTAAGCCCAACCCGTAACCCTAATCCTATCCTTTTACCCTAAAACTAACCCCTAAACCTAACACCTATATCTCACCCTAACTCTAAACCCAGTCCTAATTCTAACCATACCCCTTCATAAAACACTATCTCCTAACCGCTAACCCTAACACTAACCAAAAACCCTAATCACTAATCCCTAACCCTAACGCTTAACCTTTACCCTAACCGTTAACCCTCACCCTAAATCTTAACACTGACCCTAACCTGAACCTTTAACTCTAAGCCTAACCCTTAACCCTACAGTAAGGAAGACCCTTAATGCTAATGGGATCCCTTATCCCTAACCCTAACACTACAGCTAAAAATAACCCTAACCTTTGATCCTTAAACCTAACCCCTAACACTTATTTTAACCCCAAACCCTAACCCTAATCCTAAGCATTAAAGCTAACCCTATCTCTTAACCCTAACGCTAGTCCTTACCCAAACGCCTAGATCTAACCCTAAATCTAACCTACCGCCTAATCCTAACCTTAAGCCCTAATGCTAACTCTAACCATGAACCCTAAACCTACCCGTAACCCTTAACACTAACCCTATCCGTGAACCTTAACCCTGACCCTAACCATTACTCGCACCCAAACATTTAACCCTGACCCTACCCCTAATCCTTAATGATAACCCTAACACTAAACCCTAACCCTAAGCCCAACACTTAACCCTAATCCTATCCCTTAACCCTAATCCTAACCCTAACCCTAATGCTAACCCCTAAACGTAACCCTAACCGTGACCAGTAAACCTAACCCTAACCTCTAACACAAACCTTAGCACATAACTCTAACCCTAAAACTAACCCTAACCCTAACCCTAACCCTAAACCCTAACTCTTAACCTTAACCCTAAGCGTTAACTCTCACGCTAACCTTTAATCCTAACCCTAATCCTAATCTTCAACCCTAAACCTAACACTTAACCCTAACCCTGTACCTAACCCTAACCCCTCATCTTAACCCTAACCGTAAACCTCAACCCGAAACCAAAGTGTAACCGTTAAACCTAAGAGTAACCTTTAACCCTATCCCTAATCCCTAACCCTAAGCCCTCACCCTAACACTAAACTTCATCCTTAACCCGAACCATAATCCTAACCCTAAATCTAATTCTCAGACTTCTTGCTTTCTTAGAGTTTAGAAAGCCTGCAATCCTCCCATGCCATGCGTGAAAGGAGGCTCTACCACTGTGTCCTGCATGAAACCCACGGGCCCATACCCAGAGTATGATAGAGTGGGTTCCCGGGTACAATCCCAGCCCCCTAAACTCCCCCCGCCCGCCTAATGCAGACAGGGCCCGTGCGCTAAGCATAAACAATACCTTTAACAGATAACCCTAACCCTGAACATAACACCCAACCCTGTTCCTATTTCTCCCCTTAACACGTAAACCTCACCGTGCGCCTAACTTTAACCTCTTATCCTAACGTTAATGCATAACCCATTTCCTGAGAACAACCCCTATCCCATAATTCTAACCCTATCTCCTAGTCATCACTGTGACACCTAATCCCTAACCCTAATTCTAAACCGCTGACCCTAACCGTAACCCTACCTACAACCCTAACACTGACAGTAACCCTTACTTCTAACCCCAACGCTATGCCTAACAAAAACCCTAACCCTTGACCCTAACCGTTCACCCTAACCCCTAAGCCTTACCCTAACCCTTAACCCTAATCCTAATCCTAACCATTAAACCTAACCCTAGCTCTTAAAGCTAACCCTAAACCTTACCCTCACGACTAGACCTAACCCTGACACTAACCTAACACCTAACCCTAACCAGAACCCCTAAAGCTAACCCTGAACCCTATCCCTAACCTAGCAGTAAACTTTATCCCTAAACCTAAGCCCAACCCGTAACCCTTATCCTATCCTTTTACCCTAAAACTAACCCCTAAACCTAACCCCTATACCTCACCCTAACTCTAACCCCAGTCCTAATTCTAACCATACTCCTTCATAAAACACTAACTCCTAACCGCTAACCCTAACACTAACCAAAAACACTAATCACTAATCCCTAACCCTAATGCTTAACCTTTACCCTAACCGTTAACCCTCACCCTAAATTTTAACACTGACCCTAACCTGAACCTTTGACTCTAAGCCTAACCCTTAACCCTACAGTAAGGAAGACCCTTAATGCTAATGGGATCCCTTATCCCTAACCCTAACACTACAGCTAAAAATAACCCTAACCTTGGATCCTTAAACCTAACCCCTAACACTTACTTTAACCCCAAACCCTAACCCTAATCCTAAGCAATAAACCTAACCCTATCTCTTAAACCTAACGCTAGCCCTTACCCTAACGCCTAGATCTAACCCTAAATCTAACCTACCCCCTAATCCTAACCTTAAGCCCTAATGCTAACTCTAACCCTGAACCCTACACCTACCGGTAACACTTAACACGAACCCTATCCGTGAACCTTAACCCTGACCCTAACCATTACCCGCACCCAAGCATTTAACCCTGACCCTACCCCTAATCCTTAATGATAACCCTAACACTAAACCCTAACCCTAAGCCCAACACTTAACCCTAATCCTATCCCTTAACCCTAACCCTAACCCTAACCCTAATGCTAACCCCTAAACGTAACCCTAACCGTGACCAGTAAACCTAACCCTAACCTCTAACACAAACCATAGCACATAACTCTAACCCTCAAACTAACCCTAACCCTAACCCTAACCCTAAATCCTAACTCTTAACCTTAACCCTAAGCGTTAACTCTCACGCTAACCTTTAATCCTAACTCTAATCCTAATCTTCAACCCTAAACCTAACACTTAACCCTAACCCTGTACCTAACCCTAACCCCTCATCTTAACCCTAAACGTAAACATCAACCCTAAACCAAAGTGTAACCGTTAAACCTAACAGTAACCTTTCACCCTAACCCTAATCCCTAACCCTAAGCCCTCACCCTAACACTAAACTTCATCCTTAACCCTAACCATAATCCTAACCCTAAATCTAATTCTCAGACTTCTTGCTTTCTTAGAGTTTAGAAAGCCTGCAATCCTCCCATGCCATGCGTGAATGGAGGCTCTACCACTGTGTCCTGCATGAAACCCACGGGCCCATACCCAGAGTATGATAGAGTGGGTTCCCGGGTACAATCCCAGCCCCATAACTCCGCCCGCCCGCCTAATGCAGACAGGGCCCGTGCACTAAGCATAAACAATACCTTTAACAGATAACCCTAACCCTGAAAATAACACCCAATCCTGTTCCTATTTCTCCCCTTAACACGTAAACCTCACCGTGCGCCTAACTTTAACCTCTTATCCTAACGTTAATGCATAACCCATTTCCTGAGAACAACCCCTATCCCATAATTCTAACCCTATCTCCTAGTCATCACTGTGACACCTAATCCCTAACCCTAATTCTAAACCGCTAACCCTAACCGTAACCCTACCTACAACCCTAACACTGACAGTAACCCTTACTTCTAACCCCAATGCTATGCCTAACAAAAACCCTAAACCTTGACCCTAACCCTTCACCCTAACCCCTAAGCCTTACCCTAACCCTTAACCCTAATCCTAATCCTAACCATTAAACCTAACCCTAGCTCTTAAAGATAACCCTAAACCTTACCTTCACGACTAGACCTAACCCTGACACTAACCTAACACCTAACCCTAACCAGAACCCCTAAAGCTAACCCTGAACCCTATCCCTAACCCTAGCAGTAAACTTTAACCCTAAACCTAAGCCCAACCCGTAACCCTAATCCTATCCTTTTACCCTAAAACTAACCCCTAAACCTAACCCCTATACCTCACCCTAACTCTAAACCCAATCCTAATTCTAACCATACCCCTTCATAAAACACTAACTCCTAACCGCTAACCCTAACACTAACCAAAAACCCTAATCACTAATCCCTAACCCTAACGCTTAACTATTACCGTAACCGTTAACCCTCACCCTAAATCTTAACACTGACCCTAACCTTAACCTTTAACTCTAAGCCTTACCCTTAACCCTACAGTAAGGAAGACCCTTAATGCTAATGGGATCCCTTATCCCTAACCCTAACACTACAGCTAAAAATAACCCTAACTTGGATCCTTAAACCTAACCCCTAACACTCACTTTAACCCCAAACCCTAACCCTAATCCTAAGCATTAAACCTAATCCTATCCCTTAATCCTAACGCTAGCCCTTACCCTAACGCCTAGATCTAACACTAATTCTAACCTACCGCCTAATCCTAACCTTAAGCCCTAATGCTAACTCTAACCCTGAACCCTAAACCTACCCGTAACCCTTAACACTAACCCTATCCGTGAACCTTAACCCTGACCCTAACCATTACCCGCACCCAAGCATTTAACCCTGACCCTACCCCTAATCCTTAATGATAAACCTAACACTAAACCCTATCCCTAAGCCCAACACTTAACCCTAATCCTATCCCTTAACCCTAACCCTAACCCTAACCCTAATGCTAACCCCTAAATGTAACCCTAACCGTGACCAGTAAACCTAACCCTAACCTCTAACACAAACCATAGCACGTAACTCTAACATTAAAACTAACACTTACCCTAACCCTAACTCTTAACCTTAACCCTAAGGGTTAACTCTCACGCTAACCTTTAATCCTAACCCTAATCATAATCTGCAACCCTAAACCTAACACTTAACCCTAACCCTGTACCAAACCCTAACCCCTCATCTTAACCATAACCCTAAACCTAAACCCTAAACCAAAGTGTAACCGTTAAACCTAAGAGTAACCTTTAACCCTAACCCTAATCCCTAACCCTAAGCCCTCACCCTAACACTAAACTTCATCCTTAACCCTAACCAGAATCCTAACCCTAAATCTAATTCTCAGACTTCTTGCTTTCTTAGAGTTTAGAAAGCCTGCAATCCTCCCATGCCATGCGTGAAAGGAGGCTCTACCACTGTGTCCTGCATGAAACCCACGGGCCCATACCCAGAGTATGATAGAGTGGGTTCCCGGGTACAATCCCAGCCCCCTAAACTCCCCCCCCCCGCCTAATGCAGACAGGGCCCGTGCGCTAAGCATAAACAATACCTTTAACAGATAACCCTAACCCTGAACATAACACTCAACCCTGTTCCTATTTCTCCCCTTAACACGTAAACCTCACCGTGCGCCTAACTTTAACCTCTTATCCTAACGTTAATGCATAACCCATTTCCTGAGAACAACCCCTATCCCATAATTCTAACCCTATCTCCTAGTCATCACTGTGACACCTAATCCCTAACCCTAATTCTAAACCACTAACCCTAACCCTAACCCTACCTACAACCCTAACACTGACAGTAACCCTTACTTCTAACCCCAACGCTATGCCTAACAAAAACCCTAAACCTTGACCCTAACCCTTCACACTAACCCCCAAGCCTTACCCTAACCCTTAACCCTAATCCTAATCCTAACCATTAAACCTACCCCTAGCTCTTAAAGCTAACCCTAAACCTTACCCTCACGACTAGACCTAACCCTGACACTAACCTAACACCTAACCCTAACCAGAACCCCTAAAGCTAACCCTGAACCCTAACCCTAACCCTAGCAGTAAACTTTAACCCTAAACCTAAGCCCAACCCGTAACCCTAATCCTATCCTTTTACCCTAAAACTAACCCCTAAACCTAACCCCTATACCTCACCCTAACTCTAACCCCAATCCTAATTCTAACCATACCCCTTCATAAAACACTAACTCCTAACCGCTAACCCTAACACTAACCAAAAACCCTAATCACTAATCCCTAACCCCAACGCTTAACCTTTACCCTAACCGTTAACCCTCACCCTAAATCTTAACACTGACCCTAACCTTAACCTTCAACTCTAAGCCTTACCCTTAACCCTAGAGTAAGGAAGACCCTTAAGCTAATGGGATCCCTTATCCCTAACCCTAACAATACAGCTAAAATAACCCTAACCTTTGATCCTTAAACCTAACCCCTAACACTTACTTTAACCCCAAACCCTAACCATAATCCTAAGCATTAAACCTAACCCTATCTCTGAACCCTAACACTAGCCCTTACCCTAACGCCTAGATCTAACCCAAATTGTAACCTACCGCCTAATCCTAACCGTAAGCCCTAATGCTAACTCTAACCCTGAACCCTAAACCTACCCGTAAGCCTTAACACTAACCCTATCCTTGAACCTTAACCCTGACCTAACCATTACACGCACCCAAGCATTTAACCCTGACCCTACCCCTAATCCTTAATGATAACCCTAACACTAAACCCTAACCCTAAGCCCAACACTTAACCCTAATCCTATCCCTTAACCCTAACCCTAACCCTAACCCTAAACTCTAACTCTTACCCTTAACACTAAGCGTTAACTCTCACGCTAACCTTTAATCCTAACCTTAATCCTAATCTTCAACCCTAAACCTAACACTTAACCCTAACCCTGTACCTAACCCTAACCCCTCATCTTAACCCTAACCGTAAACCTCAACCCTAAACCAAAGTGAAACCGTTAAACCTAAGAGTAACCTTTAACCCTAACCCTAATCCCTAACCCTAAACCCTCACCCTAACACTAAACTTCATCCTTAACCCTAACCAGAATCCTAACCCTAAATCTAATTCTCAGACTTCTTGCTTTCTTAGAGGTTAGAAAGCCTGCAATCCTCCCATGCCATGTGTGAAAGGAGGCTCTACCACTGTGTCCTGCATGAAACCCACGGGCCCATACCCAGAGTATGATAGAGTGGGTTCCCGGGTACAATCCCAGCCCCCTAAACTCCCCCCGCCCGCCTAATGCAGACAGGGCCCGTGCGCTAAGCATAAACAATACCTTTAACAGATAACCCTAACCCTGAACATAACACCCAACCCTGTTCCTCTTTCTCCCCTTAACACGTAAACCTCACCGTGCGCCTAACTTTAACCTCTTATCCTAATGTTAATGCATAACCCATTTCCTGAGAACAACCCCTATCCCATAATTCTAACCCTATCTCCTAGTCATCACTGTGACACCTAATCCCTAACCCTAATTCTAAACCGCTAAGTCTAACCGTAACCCTACGTACAACCCTAACACTGACAGTAACCCTTACTTCTAACCCCAACGCTATGCCTAACAAAAACCCTAACCCTTGACCCTAACCCTTCACCCTAACCCCTAAGCCTTACGCTAATCCTAATGCTAACCATTAAACCTAACCATAGCTCTTAAAGCTAACCCTAAACCTTACCCTCACGACGAGACCTAACCCTGACACTAACCTAACACCTAACGCTAATCAGAACCCCTAAAGCCTAGCCTGAACCCTATCCATAACCCTAGCAGTAAACTTTAACCCTAAACCTAAGCCCAACCCGTAACCCTAATCCTATCCTCTTACCCTAAAGCTAACCCCTAAACCTAACCCCTATACCTCACCCTAACTCTAACCCCAATCCTAATTCTAACCATACCCCTTCATAAAACACTAAATCCTAACAGCTAACACTAACACTAACCAAAAACCCTAATCACTAATCCCTCACCCTAATGCTTAACCTTTACCCTAACCGTTAACCCTCAGCCTAAATCTTAACATTGACCCTAACCTTCACCTTTAACTCTAAGCCTAACCCTTAACCCTACAGTAAGGAAGAGCCTTAATGCTAATGGGATCCCTTATCCCTAACCCTAACACTACAGCTAAAAATAACCCTAACCTTGGATCCTTAAACCTAACCCCTAACACTTACTTTAACCCCAAACCCTAACCCTAATCCTAAGCATTAAACCTAACCCTATCTCTTAACCCTAACGCTAGCCCTTACCCTAACGCCTAGATCTAAACCTAATTCTAACCTACCGCCTAATCCTAACCTTAAGCCCTAATGCTAACTCTAACCCTCAACCCTAAACCTACCCGTAACCCTTAACACTAACCCTATCCGTGAACCTTAACCCTGACCCTAACCATTACCCGCACCCAAGCATTTAACCCTGACCCTTCCCCTAATCCTTAATGATAACCCTAACACTAAACCCTGACCCTAAGCCCAACACTTAACCCTAATCCTAACTCTTAACCCTAACCCTAACCCTAACCCTAATGCTAACCCCTAAACGTAAACCTAACCGTCACCAGTAAACCTAACCCGAACCTCTAACACAAACCATAGCACATAACTCTAACCCTAACCCTAAACCTAACCCTAAACCCTAACTCTTAACCTTAACCCTAACCGTTAACTCTCACGGTAACCTTTAATCCTAACCCTAATCCTAATCTTCAACCCTAAACCTAACACTTAACCCTAACCCTGTACCAAACCCTAACCCCTCATCTTAACCCTAACCGTAAACCTCAACCCTAAACCAAAGTGTAACTGTTAAACCTAACAGTAACCTTTCACCCTAACCCTAATCCCTAACCCTAAGCCCTCACCCTAACACTAAACTTCATCCTTAACCCTAACCATAATCCTAACCCTAAATCTAATTCTCAGACTTCTTGCTTTCTTAGAGTTTAGAAAGCCTGCAATCCTCCCATGCCATGCGTGAAAGAGGCTCTACCACTGTGTCCTGCATGAAACCCATGGGCCCATACCCAGAGTATGATAGAGTGGGTTCCCGGGTACAATCCCAGCTCCCTAAACTCCCCCCCCCCGCCTAATGCAGACAGGGCCCGTGCGCTAAGCATAAACAATACCTTTAACAGATAACCCTAACCCTGAACATAACACCCAACCCTGTTCCTCTTTCTCCCCTTAACACGTAAACCTCACCGTGCGCCTAACTTTAACCTCTTATCCTAACGTTAATGCATAACCCATTTCCTGAGAACAACCCCTATCCCATAATTCTAACCCTATCTCCTAGTCATCACTGTGACACCTAATCCCTAACCCTAATTCTAAACCGCTAACCCTAACCGTAACCCTACCTACAACCCTAACACTGACAGTAACCCTTACTTCTAACCCCAACGCTATGCCTAACAAAAACCCTAAACCTTGACCCTAACCCTTCACCCTAACCCCTAAGCCTTACGCTAACCCTTAACCCTAATCCTAATCCTAACCATTAAACCTAACCGTAGCTCTTAAAGCTAACCCTAAACCTTACCCTCACGACTAGACCTAACCCTGACACTAACCTCACACCTAACACTAACCAGAACCCCTAAAGCTAACCCTGAACCCTATCCCTAACTCTAGCAGTAAACTTTAACGCTAAAAATAAGCCCAACCGTAACCCTAATCCTATCCTTTTACCCTAAAACTAACCCCTAAACCTAACCCCTATACCTCACCCTAACTCTAACCCCAATCCTAATTCTAACCATACCCCTTCATAAAACACTAACTCCTAACAGCTAACACTAACACTAACCAAAAACCCTAATCACTAATCCCTATCCCTAACGCTTAACCTTTACCCTAACCGTTAACCCTCACCCTAAATCTTAACACTGACCCTAACCTTAACCTTTAACTCTAAGCCTAACCCTTAACCCTACAGTAAGGAAGAGCCTTAATGCTAATGGGATCCCTTATCCCTAACCCTAACACTACAGCTAAAAATAACCCTAACCTTGGATACTTAAACCTAACCCCTAACACTTACTTTAACCCCAAACCCTAACCCTAATCCTAAGCATTAAACCTAACCCTATCTCTTAACCCTAACGCTAGCCCTTACCCTAACGCCTAGATCTAACCCTAAATCTAACCTACTGCCTAATCCTAACCTTAAGCCCTAATGCTAACTCTAACCCTGAAACCTAAACCTACCCGTAACCCTTAACACTAACCCTAACCGTGAACCTTAACCCTGACCCTAACCATTACCCAGACCCAAGCATTTAACCCTGACCCTACCCCTAATAATTAATGATAACCCTAACACTAAACCCTAACCCTAAGCCTAACACTTAACCCTAATTCTATCCCTTAACCCTAACCCTAACGCTAACCCCTAAACGTAACTCTAACCGTTACCAGTAAACCTAACCCTAACCTCTATCACAAACCATAGCACATAACTCTAACCCTAAAACTAACCCTAACCCTAACCCTAACCCTAAACCCTAATTCTTAACATTAACCTAAGCGTTAACTCTCACGCTAACCTTTAATCCTAACCCTAATCCTAATCTTCAACCCTAAACCTAACACTTAACCTTAAACCTGTACCTAACCCTGTACCTAACCCTAACCCCTCATCTTAACCCTAACCATAATACTCAACCCGAAACCAAAGTGTAACCGTTAAACCTAAGGGTAACCTTTAACCCTAACCCTAATCCCTAACCCTAAGCCCTCACCCTAACACTAAACTTCATCCTTAACCCTAACCATAATACTAACCCTAAATCTAATTCTCAGACTTCTTGCTTTCTTAGAGTTTAGAAAGCCTGCAATCCTCCCATGCCATGCGTGAAAGGAGGCTCTACCACTGTGTCCTGCATGAAACCCACAGGCCCATACCCAGAGTATGATAGAGTGAGTTCCCGGGTACAATCCCAGCCCCCTAAACTCCCCCCCCCCGCCTAATGCAGACAGGGCCCGTGCGCTAAGCATAAACAATACCTTTAACAGATAACCCTAACCCTGAACATAACACCCAACCCTGTTCCTATTTCTCCCCTTAACACGTAAACCTCACCGTGCGCCTAACTTTAACCTCTTATCCTAACGTTAATGCATAACCCATTTCCTGAGAACAACCCCTATCCCATAATTCTAAGCCTATCTCCTAGTCATCACTGTGACACCTAATCCCTAACCCTAATTCTAAACCGCTAACCCTAACCGTAACCCTACCTACAACCCTAACACTGACAGTAACCCTTACTTCTAACCCCAACGCTATGCCTAACAAAAACCCTAACCCTTGACCCTAACCCTTCACCCTAACCCCTAAGCCTTACCCTAACCCTTAACCCTAATCCTAATCTTAACCATTATACCTAACCCTAGCTCTTAAAGCTAACCCTAAACCTTACCCTCACGACTAATCCTAACCCTGACACTAACTTAACACCTAACCGTAACCAGAACCCCTAAAGCTAATCCTGAACCCTATCCCTAACCCTAGCAGTAAACCTTAACCCTAAACCTAAGCCCAACCCGTAACCCTAATCCTATCCTTTTACCCTAAAACTAACCCCTAAACCTAACCCCTATACCTCACCCTAACTCTAAACCCAATCCTAATTCTAACCATACCCCTTCATAAAACACTAACTCCTAACCGCTAACCCTAACACTAACCAAAAACCCTAATCACTAATCCCTCACCCTAACGCTTAACCTTTACCCTCACCGTTAACCCTCACCCTAAATCTTAACCCTGACCCTAACCTTAACCTTTAACTCTAAGCCTAACCCTTAACCCTACAGTAAGGAAGACCCTTAATGATAATGGGATCCCTTATCCCTAACCCTAACACTACAGCTAAAAATAACCCTAACCTTTGATCCTTAAACCTAACCCCTAACATTTACTTTAACCCCAGACCCTAACCCTAATCCTAAGCATTAAACCTAACCCTATCTCTTAACCCTAACGCTAGCCCTTACCCTAACGCCTAGATCTAACCCTAAATCTAACCTACCGCCTAATCCTAACCTTAAGCCCTAATGCTAACTCTAACCCTGAACCCTAAACCTACCCGTAACCCTTAACACTAACCCTATCCGTGAATCTTAACCCTGACCCTAACCATTACCCGCACCCAAGCATTTAACCCTGACCCTACCCCTAATCCTTAATGATAACCCTAACACTAAACCCTAACCTTAAGCCCAACACTTAACCCTAATCCTATCCCTTAACCCTAACCCTAATGCTAACCCCTAAACGTAACCCTCACCGTGACCAGTAAACCTAACCCTAACCTCTAACACAAACCATAGCACATAACTCTAACCCTAAAACTAACCCTAACCCTAACCCTAACCCTAAACCCTAACTCTTAACCTTAACCCTAAGCTTTAACTCTCACGCTAACCTTTTATCCTAACCCTAATCCTAATCTTCAACCCTAAACCTAACACTTAACCCTAACCCTGTACCTAACCCTAACCCCTCATCTTAAACCTAACCGTAAACCTCAAACCTAAACCAAAGTGTAACCGTTAAACCTAACAGTAACCTTTCACCCTAACCCTAATCCCTAACCCTAAGCCCTCACCCTAACACTAAACTTCATCCTTAACCCTAACCAGAATCCTAACCCTAAATCTAATTCTCAGACTTCTTGCTTTCTTAGAGTTTAGAAAGCCTGCAATCCTCCCATGCCATGCGTGAAAGGAGGCTCTACCACTGTGTCCTGCATGAAACCCACGGGCCCATACCCAGAGTATGATAGAGTGGGTTCCCGGGTACAATCCCAGCTCCCTAAACTCCCCCCGCCCGCCTAATGCAGAGAGGGCCCGTGCACTAAGCATAAACAATACCTTTAACAGATAACCCTAACCCTGAACATAACACCCAACCCTGTTCCTCTTTCTCCCCTTAACACGTAAACCTCACCGTGTGCCTAACTTTAACCTCTTATCCTAACGTTAATGCATAACCCATTTCCTGAGAACAACCCCTATCCCATAATTCTAACCCTATCTCCTAGTCATCACTGTGACACCTAATCCCTAACCCTAATTCTAAACCGCTAACCCTAACCGTAACCCTACCTACAACCCTAACACTGACAGTAACCCTTACTTCTAACCCCAACGCTATGCCTAACAAAAACCCTAAACCTTGACCCTAACCCTTCACCCTAACCCCTAAGCCTTACGCTAACCCTTAACCCTAATCCTAATCCTAACCATTAAACCTAACCGTAGCTCTTAAAGCTAACCCTAAACCTTACCCTCACGACTAGACCTAACCCTGACACTAACCTCACACCTAACACTAACCAGAACCCCTAAAGCTAACCCTGAACCCTATCCCTAACTCTAGCAGTAAACTTTAACGCTAAAAATAAGCCCAACCGTAACCCTAATCCTATCCTTTTACCCTAAAACTAACCCCTCAACCTAACCCCTATTCCTCACCCTAACTCTAACCCCAATCCTAATTCTAACCATACCCCTTCATAAAACACTAACTCCTAACCGCTATCCCTAGCACTAACCAAAAACCCTAATCACTAATCCCTATCCCTAACGCTTAACCTTTACCCTAACCGTTAACCCTCACCCTAAATCTTAACACTGACCCTAACCTTAACCTTTAACTCTAAGCCTAACCCTTAACCCTACAGTAAGGAAGAGCCTTAATGCTAATGGGATCCCTTATCCCTAACCCTAACACTACAGCTAAAAATAACCCTAACCTTTGATCCTTAACCCTAACCCCTAACACTTACTTTAACCCCAAACCCTAACCCTAATCCTAAGCATTAAACCTAACCCTATCTCTTAACCCTAACGCTAGCCCTTACCCTAACGCCTAGATCTAACCCTAAATCTAACCTACTGCCTAATCCTAACCTTAAGCCCTAATGCTAACTCTAACCCTGAAACCTAAACCTACCCGTAACCCTTAACACTAACCCTAACCGTGAACCTTAACCCTGACCCTAACCATTACCCAGACCCAAGCATTTAACCCTGACCCTACCCCTAATAATTAATGATAACCCTAACACTAAACCCTAACCCTAAGCCTAACACTTAACCCTAATTCTATCCCTTAACCCTAACCCTAACGCTAACCCCTAAACGTAACTCTAACCGTTACCAGTAAACCTAACCCTAACCTCTATCACAAACCATAGCACATAACTCTAACCCTAAAACTAACCCTAACCCTAACCCTAACCCTAAACCCTAATTCTTAACATTAACCTAAGCGTTAACTCTCACGCTAACCTTTAATCCTAACCCTAATCCTAATCTTCAACCCTAAACCTAACACTTAACCTTAAACCTGTACCTAACCCTGTACCTAACCCTAACCCCTCATCTTAACCCTAACCATAATACTCAACCCGAAACCAAAGTGTAACCGTTAAACCTAAGGGTAACCTTTAACCCTAACCCTAATCCCTAACCCTAAGCCCTCACCCTAACACTAAACTTCATCCTTAACCCTAACCATAATACTAACCCTAAATCTAATTCTCAGACTTCTTGCTTTCTTAGAGTTTAGAAAGCCTGCAATCCTCCCATGCCATGCGTGAAAGGAGGCTCTACCACTGTGTCCTGCATGAAACCCACAGGCCCATACCCAGAGTATGATAGAGTGAGTTCCCGGGTACAATCCCAGCCCCCTAAACTCCCCCCCCCCGCCTAATGCAGACAGGGCCCGTGCGCTAAGCATAAACAATACCTTTAACAGATAACCCTAACCCTGAACATAACACCCAACCCTGTTCCTATTTCTCCCCTTAACACGTAAACCTCACCGTGCGCCTAACTTTAACCTCTTATCCTAACGTTAATGCATAACCCATTTCCTGAGAACAACCCCTATCCCATAATTCTAAGCCTATCTCCTAGTCATCACTGTGACACCTAATCCCTAACCCTAATTCTAAACCGCTAACCCTAACCGTAACCCTACCTACAACCCTAACACTGACAGTAACCCTTACTTCTAACCCCAACGCTATGCCTAACAAAAACCCTAACCCTTGACCCTAACCCTTCACCCTAACCCCTAAGCCTTACCCTAACCCTTAACCCTAATCCTAATCTTAACCATTATACCTAACCCTAGCTCTTAAAGCTAACCCTAAACCTTACCCTCACGACTAATCCTAACCCTGACACTAACTTAACACCTAACCGTAACCAGAACCCCTAAAGCTAATCCTGAACCCTATCCCTAACCCTAGCAGTAAACCTTAACCCTAAACCTAAGCCCAACCTGTAACCCTAATCCTATCCTTTTACCCTAAAACTAACCCCTAAACCTAACCCCTATACCTCACCCTAACTCTAAACCCAATCCTAATTCTAACCATACCCCTTCATAAAACACTAACTCCTAACCGCTAACCCTAACACTAACCAAAAACCCTAATCACTAATCCCTCACCCTAACGCTTAACCTTTACCCTCACCGTTAACCCTCACCCTAAATCTTAACCCTGACCCTAACCTTAACCTTTAACTCTAAGCCTAACCCTTAACCCTACAGTAAGGAAGACCCTTAATGATAATGGGATCCCTTATCCCTAACCCTAACACTACAGCTAAAAATAACCCTAACCTTTGATCCTTAAACCTAACCCCTAACATTTACTTTAACCCCAGACCCTAACCCTAATCCTAAGCATTAAACCTAACCCTATCTCTTAACCCTAACGCTAGCCCTTACCCTAACGCCTAGATCTAACCCTAAATCTAACCTACCGCCTAATCCTAACCTTAAGCCCTAATGCTAACTCTAACCCTGAACCCTAAACCTACCCGTAACCCTTAACACTAACCCTATCCGTGAATCTTAACCCTGACCCTAACCATTACCCGCACCCAAGCATTTAACCCTGACCCTACCCCTAATCCTTAATGATAACCCTAACACTAAACCCTAACCTTAAGCCCAACACTTAACCCTAATCCTATCCCTTAACCCTAACCCTAATGCTAACCCCTAAACGTAACCCTCACCGTGACCAGTAAACCTAACCCTAACCTCTAACACAAACCATAGCACATAACTCTAACCCTAAAACTAACCCTAACCCTAACCCTAACCCTAAACCCTAACTCTTAACCTTAACCCTAAGCTTTAACTCTCACGCTAACCTTTTATCCTAACCCTAATCCTAATCTTCAACCCTAAACCTAACACTTAACCCTAACCCTGTACCTAACCCTAACCCCTCATCTTAAACCTAACCGTAAACCTCAAACCTAAACCAAAGTGTAACCGTTAAACCTAACAGTAACCTTTCACCCTAACCCTAATCCCTAACCCTAAGCCCTCACCCTAACACTAAACTTCATCCTTAACCCTAACCAGAATCCTAACCCTAAATCTAATTCTCAGACTTCTTGCTTTCTTAGAGTTTAGAAAGCCTGCAATCCTCCCATGCCATGCGTGAAAGGAGGCTCTACCACTGTGTCCTGCATGAAACCCACGGGCCCATACCCAGAGTATGATAGAGTGGGTTCCCGGGTACAATCCCAGCTCCCTAAACTCCCCCCGCCCGCCTAATGCAGAGAGGGCCCGTGCACTAAGCATAAACAATACCTTTAACAGATAACCCTAACCCTGAACATAACACCCAACCCTGTTCCTCTTTCTCCCCTTAACACGTAAACCTCACCGTGTGCCTAACTTTAACCTCTTATCCTAACGTTAATGCATAACCCATTTCCTGAGAACAACCCCTATCCCATAATTCTAACCCTATCTCCTAGTCATCACTGTGACACCTAATCCCTAACCCTAATTCTAAACCGCTAACCCTAACCGTAACCCTACCTACAACCCTAACACTGACAGTAACCCTTACTTCTAACCCCAACGCTATGCCTAACAAAAACCCTAAACCTTGACCCTAACCCTTCACCCTAACCCCTAAGCCTTACGCTAACCCTTAACCCTAATCCTAATCCTAACCATTAAACCTAACCGTAGCTCTTAAAGCTAACCCTAAACCTTACCCTCACGACTAGACCTAACCCTGACACTAACCTCACACCTAACACTAACCAGAACCCCTAAAGCTAACCCTGAACCCTATCCCTAACTCTAGCAGTAAACTTTAACGCTAAAAATAAGCCCAACCGTAACCCTAATCCTATCCTTTTACCCTAAAACTAACCCCTCAACCTAACCCCTATTCCTCACCCTAACTCTAACCCCAATCCTAATTCTAACCATACCCCTTCATAAAACACTAACTCCTAACCGCTATCCCTAGCACTAACCAAAAACCCTAATCACTAATCCCTATCCCTAACGCTTAACCTTTACCCTAACCGTTAACCCTCACCCTAAATCTTAACACTGACCCTAACCTTAACCTTTAACTCTAAGCCTAACCCTTAACCCTACAGTAAGGAAGAGCCTTAATGCTAATGGGATCCCTTATCCCTAACCCTAACACTACAGCTAAAAATAACCCTAACCTTTGATCCTTAACCCTAACCCCTAACACTTACTTTAACCCCAAACCCTAACCCTAATCCTAAGCATTAAACCTAACCCTATCTCTTAACCCTAACGCTAGCCCTTACCCTAACGCCTAGATCTAACCCTAAATCTAACCTACTGCCTAATCCTAACCTTAAGCCCTAATGCTAACTCTAACCCTGAAACCTAAACCTACCCGTAACCCTTAACACTAACCCTAACCGTGAACCTTAACCCTGACCCTAACCATTACCCAGACCCAAGCATTTAACCCTGACCCTACCCCTAATAATTAATGATAACCCTAACACTAAACCCTAACCCTAAGCCTAACACTTAACCCTAATTCTATCCCTTAACCCTAACCCTAACGCTAACCCCTAAACGTAACTCTAACCGTTACCAGTAAACCTAACCCTAACCTCTATCACAAACCATAGCACATAACTCTAACCCTAAAACTAACCCTAACCCTAACCCTAACCCTAAACCCTAATTCTTAACATTAACCTAAGCGTTAACTCTCACGCTAACCTTTAATCCTAACCCTAATCCTAATCTTCAACCCTAAACCTAACACTTAACCTTAAACCTGTACCTAACCCTGTACCTAACCCTAACCCCTCATCTTAACCCTAACCATAATACTCAACCCGAAACCAAAGTGTAACCGTTAAACCTAAGGGTAACCTTTAACCCTAACCCTAATCCCTAACCCTAAGCCCTCACCCTAACACTAAACTTCATCCTTAACACTAACCATAATACTAACCCTAAATCTAATTCTCAGACTTCTTGCTTTCTTAGAGTTTAGAAAGCCTGCAATCCTCCCATGCCATGCGTGAAAGGAGGCTCTACCACTGTGTCCTGCATGAAACCCACAGGCCCATACCCAGAGTATGATAGAGTGAGTTCCCGGGTACAATCCCAGCCCCCTAAACTCCCCCCCCCCGCCTAATGCAGACAGGGCCCGTGCGCTAAGCATAAACAATACCTTTAACAGATAACCCTAACCCTGAACATAACACCCAACCCTGTTCCTATTTCTCCCCTTAACACGTAAACCTCACCGTGCGCCTAACTTTAACCTCTTATCCTAACGTTAATGCATAACCCATTTCCTGAGAACAACCCCTATCCCATAATTCTAAGCCTATCTCCTAGTCATCACTGTGACACCTAATCCCTAACCCTAATTCTAAACCGCTAACCCTAACCGTAACCCTACCTACAACCCTAACACTGACAGTAACCCTTACTTCTAACCCCAACGCTATGCCTAACAAAAACCCTAACCCTTGACCCTAACCCTTCACCCTAACCCCTAAGCCTTACCCTAACCCTTAACCCTAATCCTAATCTTAACCATTATACCTAACCCTAGCTCTTAAAGCTAACCCTAAACCTTACCCTCACGACTAATCCTAACCCTGACACTAACTTAACACCTAACCGTAACCAGAACCCCTAAAGCTAATCCTGAACCCTATCCCTAACCCTAGCAGTAAACCTTAACCCTAAACCTAAGCCCAACCTGTAACCCTAATCCTATCCTTTTACCCTAAAACTAACCCCTAAACCTAACCCCTATACCTCACCCTAACTCTAAACCCAATCCTAATTCTAACCATACCCCTTCATAAAACACTAACTCCTAACCGCTAACCCTAACACTAACCAAAAACCCTAATCACTAATCCCTAACCCTAACGCTTAACCTTTACCCTAACCGTTAACCCTCACCCTAAATCTTAACCCTGACCCTAACCTTAAACTTTAACTCTAAGCCTAACCCTTAACCCTACAGTAAGGAAGACCCTTAATGATAATGGGATCCCTTATCCCTAACCCTAACACTACAGCTAAAAATAACCCTAACCTTTGATCCTTAAACCTAACCCCTAACATTTACTTTAACCCCAGACCCTAACCCTAATCCTAAGCATTAAACCTAACCCTATCTCTTAACCCTAACGCTAGCCCTTACCCTAACGCCTAGATCTAACCCTAAATCTAACCTACCGCCTAATCCTAACCTTAAGCCCTAATGCTAACTCTAACCCTGAACCCTAAACCTACCCGTAACCCTTAACACTAACCCTATCCGTGAATCTTAACCATGACCCTAACCATTACCCGCACCCAAGCATTTAACCCTGACCCTACCCCTAATCCTTAATGATAACCCTAACACTAAACCCTAACCTTAAGCCCAACACTTAACCCTAATCCTATCCCTTAACCCTAACCCTAATGCTAACCCCTAAACGTAACCCTCACCGAGACCAGTAAACCTAACCCTAACCTCTAACACAAACCATAGCACATAACTCTAACCCTAAAACTAACCCTAACCCTAACCCTAAACCTAAACCCTAACTCTTAACCTTAACCCTAAGCTTTAACTCTCACGCTAACCTTTTATCCTAACCCTAATCCTAATCTTCAACCCTAAACCTAACACTTAACCCTAACCCTGTACCTAACCCTAACCCCTCATCCTAAACCTAACCGTAAACCTCAAACCTAAACCAAAGTGTAACCGTTAAACCTAACAGTAACCTTTCACCCTAACCCTAATCCCTAACCCTAAGCCCTCACCCTAACACTAAACTTCATCCTTAACCCTAACCAGAATCCTAACCCTAAATCTAATTCTCAGACTTCTTGCTTTCTTAGAGTTTAGAAAGCCTGCAATCCTCCCATGCCATGCGTGAAAGGAGGCTCTACCACTGTGTCCTGCATGAAACCCACGGGCCGATACCCAGAGTATGATAGAGTGGGTTCCCGGGTACAATCCCAGCTCCCTAAACTCCCCCCGCCCACCTAATGCAGAGAGGGCCCGTGCACTAAGCATAAACAATACCTTTAACAAATAACCCTAACCCTGAACATAACACCCAACCCTGTTCCTATTTATCCCCTTAACACGTAAACCTCACCGTGCGCCTAACTTTAACCTCTTATCCTAACGTTAATGCATAACCCATTTCCTGAGAACAACCCCTATCCCATAATTCTAACCCTATCTCCTAGTCATCACTGTGACACCTAATCCCTAACCCTAATTCTAAACCGCTGACCCTAACCGTAACCCTACCTACAACCCTAACACTGACAGTAACCCTTACTTCTAACCCCAACGCTATGCCTAACAAAAACCCTAACCCTTCACCCTAACCCTTCACCCTAACCCCTAAGCCTTACCCTAACCCTTAACCCTAATCCTAATCCTAACCATTAAACCTAACCCTAGCTCTTAAAGCTAACCCTAAACCTTACCCTCACGACTAGACCTAACCCTGACACTAACCTCACACATAACCCTAACCAGAACCCCTAAAGCTAACCCTGAACCCTATCCCTAACTCTAGCAGTAAACTTTAACCCTAAAAATAAGCCCAACCCGTAATCCTAATCCTATCCTTTTACCCTAAAACTAACACCTAAACCTAACCCCTATACCTCACCCTAACTCTAACCCCAATCCTAATTCTAACCATACCCCTTCATAAAACACTAACTCCTAACAGCTAACACTAACACTAACCAAAAACCCTAATCACTAATCCCTCATCCTAATGCTTAACCTTTACCCTAACCGTTAACCCTCACCCTAAATCTTAACATTGACCCTAACCTTCACCTTTAACTCTAAGCCTAACCCTTAACCCTACAGTAAGGAAGACCCTTAATGCTAATGGGATCCCTTATCCCTAACCCTAACACTACAGCTAAAAATAACCCTAACCTTTGATCCTTAAACCTAACCCCTAACACTTACTTTAACCCCAAACCCTAACTCTAATCCTAAGCATTAAACCTAACCCTATCTCCTAACCCTAACGCTAGCCCTTACCCTAACGCCTAGATCTAACCCTAAATCTAACCTACCGCCTAATCCTAAACTTAAGCCCTAATGCTAACTCTAACCCTGAACCCTAAACCTACCCGTAACCCTTAACACTAACCCTATCCGTGAACCTGAACCCTGACCCTAACCATTACCCGCACCCAAGCATTTAACCCTGACCCTACCCCTAACCCTTAATGATAACCCTAACACTAAACCCTAACCCTAAGCCCAACACTTAACCCTAATCCTATCCCTTAACCCTAACCCTAACCCTAACCCTAATGCTAACCCCTACACGTAACCTTCACCGTGACCAGTAAACCTAACCCTAACCTCTAACACAAACCATAGCACATAACTCTAACCCTAAAACGAACCCTAACCCTGACCCTAACCCTAAACCCTAACTCTTAACCTTAAGCCTAAGCGTTAACTCTCACGCTAACCTTTAATCCTAACCCTAATCCTAATCTTCAACCCTAAACCTAACACTTAACCCTAACCCTGTACCAAACCCTAACCCCTCATCTTAACCCTAACCGTAAACCTCAACCCTAAACCAAAGTGTAACCGTTAAACCTAAGAGTAACCTTTAACCCTAACCCTAATCCCTAACCCTAAGCCCTCACCCTAACACTAAACTTCATCCTTAACCCTATCCAGAATCCTAACCCTAAATCTAATTCTCAGACTTCTTGCTTTCTTAGAGTTTAGAAAGCCTGCAATCCTCCCATTCCATGCGTCAAAGTAGGCTCTACCACTGTGTCCTGCATGAAACCCACGGGCCCATACCCAGAGTATGACAGAGTGGGTTCCCGGGTACAATCCCAGCCCCCTAAACTCCCCCCGCCCGCCTAATGCAGACAGGGCCTGTGCGCTAAGCATAAACAATACCATTAACAGATAACCCTAACCCTGAACATAATACCCAACCCTGTTCCTATTTCTCCCCTTAACACGTAAACCTCACCGTGCGCCTAACTTTAACCTCTTATCCTAACGTTAATGCATAACCCATTTCCTGAGAAAAACCCCTAAACCATAGTTCTAACCCTATCTCCTAGTCATCACTGTGACACCTAATCCCTAACCCTAATTCTAAACCGCTAACCCTAACCGTAACCCTACCTACAACCCTAACACTGACAGTAACCCTTACTTCTAACCCCAACGCTATGCCTAACAAAAACCCTAACCCTTGACCCTAACCCTTCACCCTAACCCCTAAGCCTTACCCTAACCCTTAACCCTAATCCTAATCCTAACCATTAAACATAACCCTAGCTCTTAAAGCCAACCCTAAACCTTACCCTCACGACTAGACCTAACCCTGACACTAACCTCACACCTAACCCTAACCAGAACCCCTAAAGATAACCCTGAACCCTATCCCTAACCCTAGCAGTAAACTTTAACCCTAAACCTAAGCCCAACCCGTAACACTAATCCTATCCTTTTACCCTAAAACTAACCCCTAAACCTAACCCCTATACCTCACCCTAACTCTAACCCCAATCCTATTTCTAACCATACCCCTTCATAAAACACTAACTCCTAACCGCTAACCCTAACACTAACCAAACACCCTAATCACTAATCCCTCACCCTAATGCTTAACCTTTACCCTAACCGTTAACCCGCACCCTAAATCTTAACACTGACCCTAACTTTCACCCTGAACTCTAAGCCTTACCCTTAACCCTACAGTAAGGAAGACCCTTAATGCTAATGGGATCCCTTATCCCTAACCCTAACACTACAGCTAAAAATAACCCTAACTTTGGATCCTTAAACCTAACCCCTAACACTTACTTTAACCCCAAACCCTAACCCTAATCCTAAGCATTAAACCTAACCCTATCTCTTAACCCTAACGCTAGCCCTTACCCTAACGCCTACATCTAATCCTAAATCTAACCTACCGCCTAATCCTAACCTTAAGCCCTAATGCAAACTCTAACCCTGAACCCTACAACTACCCGTAACCCTTAACACTAACCCTATCCGTGAACCTTAACCCTGACCCTAACCATTACCCGCACCCAAGCCTTTAACCCTGAACCTAACCCTAATCCTTAATGATAACACTAACACTAAACCCTAACCCTAAGCCCAACACTTAACCCTAATCCTATCCCTTAACGCTAACCCTAATGCTAACCCGTAAACGTAACCCTCACCGTGAAAAGTAAACCTAACCCTAACCTCTAACACAAACCATAGCACAAAACTCTAACCCTAAAACTAACCCTAACCCTAAACCTAACCCTAAACCCTAACTCTTAACCTGAACCCTAAGCGTTAACTCTCACGCTAACCTTTAATCCTAACCCTAATCCTAATCTTCAACCCTAAACCTAACACTTAACCCTAACCCTGTACCTAACCCTAACCCCTCATCTTAACCCTAACCGTAAACCTCAACCCTAAACCAAAGTGTAACCATTAAACTTAAGAGTAACCTTTAACCCTAACCCTAATCCCAAACCCTAAGCCCTCACCCTAACAGTAAACTTCATCCTTAACCCTAACCATAATCCTAACCCTAAATCTAATTCTCAGACTTCTTGCTTTCTTAGAGTGTAGAAAGCCTGCAATCCTCCCATGCCATGTGAGAAAGGAGGCTCTACCACTGTGTCCTGCATGAAACCCAACGACCCATACCCAGAGTATGATAGAGTGGGTTCCCGGATACAACGCCAGCCCCCTAAACTCCCCCTGCCCGCCTAATGCAGACAGGGCCCGTGCGCTAAGCATAAACAATACCTTTAACAGATAACCCTAACCCTGAACATAACACCCAACCCTGTTCCTATTTCTCCCCTTAACACGTAAACCTCACTGTGCGCCTAACTTTAACCTCTTATCCTAACGTTAATGCATAACCCATTTCCTGAGAACAACCCCTATCCCATAATTCTAACCCTATCTCCTAGTCATCACTGTGACACCTAATCCCTAACCCTAATTCTAAACCGCTAACCCTAACCGTAACCCTACCTACAACCCTAACACTGACAGTAACACTTACTTCTAACCCCAACGCTATGCCTAACAAACACCATAAACCTTGACCCTAACCCTTCACCCTAACCCCTAAGCCTTACCCTAACCCTTAACCCTAATCCTAATCCTAACCATTATACCTAACCCTAGCTCTTAAAGCTAACCCTAAACCTTACCCTCACGACTAGTCCTAACACTGACACTAACTTAACACGTAACACTAACCAGAACCACTAAAGCTAACCCTGAACCCTATCCCTAACCCTAGCAGTAAACCTTAACCCTAAACCAAAGCCCAACCCGTAACCCTAATCCTATCCTTTTACCCTAAAACTCACCCCTAAACCTAACCCCTATACCTCACCCTAACTCTAAACCCAATCCTAATTCTAACCATACCCCTTCATAAAACACTAACTCCTAACCGCTAACTCTAACACTAACCAAAAACCCTAATCACTAATCCCTAATCCTAACGCTTAACCTTTACCCTAACCGTTAACCCTCACCCTAAATCTTAACACTGACCCTAACCTTAACCTTTAACTCTAAGCCTAACCCTTATCCATACAGTAAGGAAGACCCTTAATGCTAATGGGATCCCTTATCTCTAACCCTAACACTGCAGCTAAAAATAACCCTAACCTTTGATCCTTAAACCTAACCCCTAACACTTACTTTAACCCCAAACCCTAACCCTAATCCTAAGCATTAAACCTAACCCTATCTCTTAACCCTAACGCTAGCCCTTACCCTAACGCCTAGATCTAACCCTAAATCTAACCTACCGCCTAATCCTAACCTTAAGCCCTAATGCTAACTCTAACCCTGAACCCTAAACCTACCCGTAACCCTTAACAGTAACCCTATCCGTGAACCTTAACCCTGACCCTAACCATTACCCGCACCCAAGCATTTAACCCTGACCCTACCCCTAATCCTTAATGATAACCCTAACACTAAACCCTAACACTAAGCCCAACACTTAACCCTAATCCTATACCTTAACCCTAACCCTAACCCTAACCCTAATGCTAACCCCTAAACGTAATCCTAACCGTCACCAGTAAACCTAACCCTAACCTCTAACACAAACCATAGCACATAACTCTAACCCTAAAACTAACCCTAACCCTAACCCTAACCCTAAAACCTAACTCTTAAACTTAACCCTAAGCGTTAACTCTCACGCTAACCTTTAATCCTAACCCTAATCCTAATCTTCAACCCTAAACCTAACACTTAACCCTAACCCTGTACCAAACCCTAACCCCTCATCTTAACCCTAACCGTAAACCTCAACCCTAAACCAAAGTGTAACCGTTAAACCTAAGAGTAACCTTTCACCCTAACCCTAAGCCCTAACCCTAAGCCCTCACCCTAACACTAAACTTCATCCTTAACCCTATCCAGAATCCTAACCCTAAATCTAATTCTCAG